>NC_091292.1:72430417-72487917 GCF_038502225.1 Cherax quadricarinatus
AAATGCGTCATAAATGCTATCAGATAAAGATATATGTATGGTTACTGATAGCTCTGTACGAAGGATGTACAGCTGGCAGCTTAAGTGAGTCCCGAAAAGACTTGTAAATACGGTATTATTGTCCATCGTTACCACTTTGTTCCCGTAAGTTCAGACCTTCAACTCATGGGAAAACATCGCATCTTATGTCCGTAAGGAGCTAGGCAACAGACACATTAGGGTAACAAAAGATCCCATGGCAGCTAGTTTTCTGTTCCAGCGGCTCAGAGTTGCGGTTCAGAGAGGTTATGCCGGTTGTATCTTTGGGTAAGCGCCTCAGCTCTGAGGAGCTGGATAACATAATTTGACACGTAATTTTTGACAAAAGCATCCATGTACTTGTAATGTATCCCTGAAAGCTTACCTATTGTACGTTCCAACATTTTTGTACCATCAGTGTGTCATTTGTACTTTGTGTACCGTATTACATAATAAAGTTTGCCTATTTGTGGGGAGGTAAGTGAAGTGGAATGTTCAAACGGCCTCAGGAAAAATCCAAATAGTTTTTTTTCTGGAAACCTTATCTGCTTCTCCGATAGTTTGAGTCCCCACAGTTTACACTAGAGATTCAGAAAACATATGTCATTTATTTACATTTATTAATGAGGTCAAACTGCGCTGTTCTTAGACATTGTGTAGGATTATACTCATGGTAGAGTGTGATACAGCAGGTGGTTGGCAGGAAGCATCCACTTGATCGTACATACTCCATCCCTCCCGAACCCTACCACCCTCACAATCCCTCCTTCCTTCTATCTACTCTCACCCCCCTCCTCTCAGCTACTGTCTAGCAGTCACACAGTACCCTCCTCTCAGCTACTGTCTAGCAGTCACACAGTACCCTCCTCTCAGCTACTGTCTAGCAGTCACACAGTACCCTCCTCTCAGCTACTGTCTAGCAGTCACACAGTACCCTCCTCTCAGCTACTGTCTAGCAGTCACACAGTACCCTCCTCTCAGCTACTGTCTAGCAGTCACACAGTACCCTCCTCTCAGCTACTGTCTAGCAGTCACACAGTACCCTCCTCTCAGCTACTGTCTAGCACACAGTACCCTCCTCTCAGCTACTGTAGCAGTCACACAGTACCCTCCTCTCAGCTACTGTCTAGCAGTCACACAGTACCCTCCTCTCAGCTACTGTCTAGCAGTCACACAGTACCCTCCTCTCAGCTACTGTCTAGCAGTCACACAGTACCCTCCTCTCAGCTACTGTCTAGCAGTCACACAGTACCCTCCTCTCAGCTACTGTCTAGCAGTCACACAGTACCCTCCTCTCAGCTACTGTCTAGCAGTCACACAGTACCCTCCTCTCAGCTACTGTCTAGCAGTCACACAGTACCCTCCTCTCAGCTACTGTCTAGCAGTCACACAGTACCCTCCTCTCAGCTACTGTCTAGCAGTCACACAGTACCCTCCTCTCAGCTACTGTCTAGCAGTCACACAGTACCCTCCTCTCAGCTACTGTCTAGCAGTCACACAGTACCCTCCTCTCAGCTACTGTCTAGCAGTCACACAGTACCCTCCTCTCAGCTACTGTCTAGCAGTCACACAGTACCCTCCTCTCAGCTACTGTCTAGCAGTCACACAGTACCCTCCAGCTACTGTCTAGCTCCTTCCTCTCAGCTACTGTCTAGCAGTCACACAGTACCCTCCTCTCAGCTACTGTCTAGCAGTCACACAGTACCCTCCTCTCAGCTACTGTCTAGCAGTCACACAGTACCCTCCTCTCAGCTACTGTCTAGCAGTCACACAGTACCCTCCTCTCAGCTACTGTCTAGCAGTCACACAGTACCCTCCTCTCAGCTACTGTCTAGCAGTCACACAGTACCCTCCTCTCAGCTACTGTCTAGCAGTCACACAGTACCCTCCTCTCAGCTACTGTCTAGCAGTCACACAGTACCCTCCTCTCAGCTACTGTCTAGCAGTCACACAGTACCCTCCTCTCAGCTACTGTCTAGCAGTCACACAGTACCCTCCTCTCAGCTACTGTCTAGCAGTCACACAGTACCCTCCTCTCAGCTACTGTCTAGCAGTCACACAGTACCCTCCTCTCAGCTACTGTCTAGCAGTCACACAGTACCCTCCTCTCAGCTACTGTCTAGCAGTCACACAGTACCCTCCTCTCAGCTACTGTCTAGCAGTCACACAGTACCCTCCTCTCAGCTACTGTCTAGCAGTCACACAGTACCCTCCTCTCAGCTACTGTCTAGCAGTCACACAGTACCCTCCTCACAGCTTAAGTCTAGCAGTCACACAGTACCCTCCTCTCAGCTACTGTCTAGCAGTCACACAGTACCCTCCTCTCAGCTACTGTCTAGCAGTCACACAGTACCCTCCTCTCAGCTACTGTCTAGCTCACACAGTACCCTCCTCTCAGCTACTGTCTAGCAGTCACACAGTACCCTCCTCTCAGCTACTGTCTAGCAGTCACACAGTACCCTCCTCTCAGCTACTGTCTAGCAGTCACACAGTACCCTCCTCTCAGCTACTGTCTAGCAGTCACACAGTACCCTCCTCTCAGCTACTGTCTAGCAGTCACACAGTACCCTCCTCTCAGCTACTGTCTAGCAGTCACACAGTACCCTCCTCTCAGCTACTGTCTAGCAGTCACACAGTACCCTCCTCTCAGCTACTGTCTAGCAGTCACACAGTACCCTCCTCTCAGCTACTGTCTAGCAGTCACACAGTACCCTCCTCTCAGCTACTGTCTAGCAGTCACACAGTACCCTCCTCTCAGCTACTGTCTAGCAGTCACACAGTACCCTCCTCTCAGCTACTGTCTAGCAGTCACACAGTACCCTCCTCTCAGCTACTGTCTAGCAGTCACACAGTACCCTCCTCTCAGCTACTGTCTAGCAGTCACACAGTACCCTCCTCTCAGCTACTGTCTAGCAGTCACACAGTACCCTCCTCTCAGCTACTGTCTAGCAGTCACACAGTACCCTCCTCTCAGCTACTGTCTAGCAGTCACACAGTACCCTCCTCTCAGCTACTGTCTAGCAGTCACACAGTACCCTCCTCTCAGCTACTGTCTAGCAGTCACACAGTACCCTCCTCTCAGCTACTGTCTAGCAGTCACACAGTACCCTCTCAGCTACTGTCAGCAGTCACACAGTACCCTCCTCTCAGTCTGTCTAGCAGTCACACAGTACAGCTACTGTAGCCACACAGTCCTCTCAGCTACTGTCTAGCAGTCACACAGTACCCTCCTCTCAGCTACTGTCTAGCAGTCACACAGTACCCTCCTCTCAGCTACTGTCTAGCAGTCACACAGTACCCTCCTCTCAGCTACTGTCTAGCAGTCACACAGTACCCTCCTCTCAGCTACTGTCTAGCAGTCACACAGTACCCTCCTCTCAGCTACTGTCTAGCAGTCACACAGTACCCTCCTCTCAGCTACTGTCTAGCAGTCACACAGTACCCTCCTCTCAGCTACTGTCTAGCAGTCACACAGTACCCTCCTCTCAGCTACTGTCTAGCAGTCACACAGTACCCTCCTCTCAGCTACTGTCTAGCAGTCACACAGTACCCTCCTCTCAGCTACTGTCTAGCAGTCACACAGTACCCTCCTCTCAGCTACTGTCTAGCAGTCACACAGTACCCTCCTCTCAGCTACTGTCTAGCAGTCACACAGTACCCTCCTCTCAGCTACTGTCTAGCAGTCACACAGTACCCTCCTCTCAGCTACTGTCTAGCAGTCACACAGTACCCTCCTCTCAGCTACTGTCTAGCAGTCACACAGTACCCTCCTCTCAGCTACTGTCTAGCAGTCACACAGTACCCTCCTCTCAGCTACTGTCTAGCAGTCACACAGTACCCTCCTCTCAGCTACTGTCTAGCAGTCACACAGTACCCTCCTCTCAGCTACTGTCTAGCAGTCACACAGTACCCTCCTCTCAGCTACTGTCTAGCAGTCACACAGTACCCTCCTCTCAGCTTCTGTATAGCAGTCACACAGTACCTTCCTCTCAGCTACTGTCTAGCTGCTACTAGCAGTCACACAGTACCCTCCTCTCAGCTACTGTCTAGCAGTCACACAGTACCCTCCTCTCAGCTACTGTCTAGCAGTCACACAGTACCCTCCTCTCAGCTACTGTCTAGCAGTCACACAGTACCCTCCTCTCAGCTACTGTCTAGCAGTCACACAGTACCCTCCTCTCAGCTACTGTCTAGCAGTCACACAGTACCCTCCTCTCAGCTACTGTCTAGCAGTCACACAGTACCCTCCTCTCAGCTACTGTCTAGCAGTCACACAGTACCTTCCCTAGCAGTCCTATCAGCTACTGTCTAGCAGTCACACAGTACCCTCCTCTCAGCTACTGTCTAGCAGTCACACAGTACCCTCCTCTCAGCTACTGTCTAGCAGTCACACAGTACCCTCCTCTCAGCTACTGTCTAGCAGTCACACAGTACCCTCCTCTCAGCTACTGTCTAGCAGTCACACAGTACCCTCCTCTCAGCTACTGTCTAGCAGTCACACAGTACCCTCCTCTCAGCTACTGTCTAGCAGTCACACAGTACCCTCCTCTCAGCTACTGTCTAGCAGTCACACAGTACCCTCCTCTCAGCTACTGTCTAGCAGTCACACAGTACCCTCCTCTCAGCTACTGTCTAGCAGTCACACAGTACCCTCCTCTCAGCTACTGTCTAGCAGTCACACAGTACCCTCCTCTCAGCTACTGTCTAGCAGTCACACAGTACCCTCCTCTCAGCTACTGTCTAGCAGTCACACAGTACCCTCCTCTCAGCTACTGTCTAGCAGTCACACAGTACCCTCCTCTCAGCTACTGTCTAGCAGTCACACAGTACCCTCCTCTCAGCTACTGTCTAGCAGTCACACAGTACCCTCCTCTCTCTCTAGCAGTACTACCCTCCTCTCAGCTACTGTCTAGCAGTCACACAGTACCCTCCTCTCAGTCTGTCTAGCAGTCACACAGTACCCTCCTCTCAGCTACTGTCTAGCAGTCACACAGTACCCTCCTCTCAGCTACTGTCTAGCAGTCACACAGTACCCTCCTCTCAGCTACTGTCTAGCAGTCACACAGTATCGATTAAAACTTCAGAATGCCTTATCTGATCGGCTTCCAAGTTTCTACTCTAGTTCATTATAATTAGGTGAAGATTCATGGAGCAACAGACAAACGGAGTAACCTCTGCTAAAATTCATATAGACCGTTCCTGAAGTCGGTTTTCAAAAGATAACCACAAGAAGCCTCTTGTGATTGGTTTGTATATTTCAACACTAGTATATCCTGTTTAAAAGAAAGTTGATAATGTTTATAGTGTGTTCAGGTGATGTTTTCTTACTTTTAATCTCGAAGTGGTATAGTATTAGTTTACATACGTAGGGTATACCTCCTTTAAGAGGGTGCCTTATAAGAACATAAGAAAGGAAGAACACTGCAGCAGGCCTGTTGGCCCATACTAGGCAGGTCCTTTACAATTCATCCCACTAACATAAGAACACTGAATCTGAATGTCTCCGATTTCCCAGCTGCTTATAGTACCCCTATGGGTTTACCACCTTCCCATGATTAAAATAAAACATTTACAAATGGCATCAATCTTTAATGGTTGATGTATCTTATGTGAATGAAACTGTTTTTGGTGTTTAGGCTGTTTCGTTACATTGTTTTTAATTCTGTATCATCTGTCTGCCATTAAACTTTGAATACTGAAGTTTCTCCTTGAGTTTAGACTGTGTTAATGTGTCAGTGTTATTAAAAAGATCAGTGAAATACCTGGAGAATGTCTCTTCTGATAGGAAACAAATCACAGTGTTTTGACTTTACTGGTTCATCCTAAGTAATGAAACTTCTATGTTCCCATAACACGACATCAAGATCATTGTAAATAAAATAGTTAAAGCCTCAGTAACAATTTATTTGCTTGCTTACTTATCTTAAACGCTGGTCACTCTTACTTAGAGAAAAGTTTCGATTACTTTTGGCCTGTGTAGGTCCCAGTACGCATTTTTTTTCACAGCTCAGTTTTACAGGTTAAGAACTGTTATCCTGTCTCAGCTTATTTTAAAGCCCAGCCTGTCTAAGGAATACTTTCCCCTCCCCCACCTTCCCCGGAAGCCACCCAAAACAATCTACTAATTCCCAGATACCTACTTACTGCTAGGTGAACAGAGACAGCAGGTGTAAGGAAACATGCCCAACGTTTCCACCCATAACGGGGATCGAACCATGGACACTCGGTATGTGAGCTGAGTGCACTACCAACCATTGCTGTTTTTCGTGTGATAATTTCTAAGTGCCTCACACAGTTTAACACTTCAACACAGATAACTTGGTAATGCAATTTCTGAGCGGCTTTAAACTAACCATAGTGGTGTATTTTACGATACTGGTCTCTTTGAAATGGCAAGAATATGACTCTTCAGTTTGGCTTCAAAGTTAGTGTTTCTTAGTGGAGGATTTGATTTAGTTTTGGGCTATGTCCTAATTTGGTATTTTTACTGAATAAATTGAAGTGGCTATTAGTTTTCATGTGATGACTTATGAATGCTTCTTCTGAGTCCCTTCAAGTCTTCAACGAAACTTATGCCGCAGTGTGCAATATTGCTATCGCGTTGCAATGAACGGCTTGCCTAGGGTTATGCAATACGGTGGATACCTTTCTCGGAACGAACGGTGACAGAAATCCAACTAGTTCTTGCTAGAGGTACATCGTCTACAAGCACAGGCTGGCAGGGCACACTTGTCGCTCACGTCGTTTACATTAGGTTAAATTAAACACTCGTGGTAAACTTGGGTATTTTTAACGTGGAAACGTAACATAAAGCGTAACATAAAGAAGAATGAACTGAGGAAGTCACTGGTTGGCGAAACATTTCCACAATAAAGATACTCAAGTTTTGCACAAATGTGTAATTCAACATCCTGTCGGTTCTCTGAACCATCTATCTACACTCCTGTATGACACTGCAACGCCTTGGTATCCTGATACAGGGAATTCTACACTTGAACATCAAAATGGTATACAATACCTACAGGTTGTTAGGTAAGACACAAATGCAACAGTTAGACAACTTTATTCCGAAACGTTTCGCCTACACAGTAGGCTTCTTCAGTCGAATACAGAAAGTAGGCAGGAACAGTAGAGATGTGAAGACGATGTAATCAGTCCATCACCCTTAAAGTCGTAGAATTTGAGGTTGTCAGTCCCTCGGCCTGGAGAAGTTCAGTTCCATAGTCAGGAACTATCTGAAGATCAAGCGACTTTAAGGGTGATGGACTGATTACATCGTCTTCACATCTCTACTGTTCCTGCCTACTTTCTGTATTCGACTGAAGAAGCCTACTGTGTAGGCGAAACGTTTCGGAATAAAGTTGTCTAACTGTTGCATTTGTGTCTTACCTAACAACCTGTCGGTATTGTATACCATTTTGATGTTCATCTTGTCAGACACTGCAACACGTGGCATCTTGGTACAGAAAACACCTTGGACAAGCTTTTCAAGTGAGAAGGGTTGGATCTGAGAGGGACATGACCTCTCAGTTGCCTCTCACTACTACTACTACTACTACTACTACTACTACTACTACTACTACCCTGCACCTCTCCTTCCGACAGTATTTAAGTCTCCGCACTGTCGCTTGATCTTCAGATAGTTCCTGACTATGGAACTGAACTTCTCCAGGCCGAGGGACTGACAACCTCAAATTCTACGACTTTAAGGGTGATGGACTGATTACATCGTCTTCACATCTCTACTGTTCCTGCCTACTTTCTGTATTCGACTGAAGAAGCCTACTGTATAGGCGAAACGTTTCGGAATAAAGTTGTCTAACTGTTGCATTTGTGTCTTACCTAACAATTCTACACTTACCTAAACTATAGACATTACCTACTTACACCTGCGGATTTGTCCAAGGTGACACCGCCTGGCACTGCTTCACCTCACCTGTCTGCAGTTTATTAGTTCCTTCTCCGCACATATGCTGTACTCTTATAAAGATTGATGGAATTATCGCATCGATTCCAGGCTGAGGGACTGATTATCTCGATAAATTAGACACACGTGCAACACTTAGTTATCTTTACTGAGGAAAGGTTTTGCTACACAGTGGCTTCTTCAGTCCTATACAAAGAAGAACAGTGAAGGAGTTTGACGTAATCAGTCCCTCAGCCTGGAGTCGATGTAATCAGTCCATCAATCTTGAAAAGAATACAGCATATGTACGAAGAAGTGGTTTATATACTTTAGACAGGCGATGTGACGCAGTCGTAGGTGATATCACGGAAATATAAACACTAAAGCAGTATAATGTGATTCTTTATTGACAACTTCTCGCCGACACAGTGGGCTTTATCAAGTCACAAACAGATCTACCTGGGTGAGAGATACGTGAGTATTTACAGGATGAGAATGCTGGGTCAGGTGGAGAATGCTGCATGTAACAATCTTCCGAGAAGGGTGACAGAGTCTGGAACCTAGAGTAGCTTTAAATGATATTGGATAAGTATGTGAGTAGACCTTCTGCAGTGTTCCTCCATTCTTGTGTTCTTATGTGGGATAGCGATGAAGAAGTTTCTTGGCAAGGGGTTCAGCTATGTTACAGAAGCCGTTGTTCTGGTTCAAGCTGAACAATAAAATGGTATAAAATACCGACAGGTTGTTTAGGTAAGACACATATGCAACAGTTAGGTATCTTTATTTCGAAACGTTTCGCCTACACAGTAGGCTTCTTCAGTCGAGTACAGCAAAGTTGATAGAAGCAGAAGAGACTTGAAGACGATGTAATCAGTCCATCACCCTTAAAGTTTTGAGGTGGTCAGTCCCTCAGTCTGGAGAAGAGTATTGTTCCATTGTCTGGAATAATATGGAGTTGAAGTGATAGGATGGAACCTTATATAGCGCCATGAGGTGAGACGTATGTCACTAGTAGAGTAAGAATGATGGACTGATTACATCGTCTTCAAGTATCTTCTGCTTCTATCAACTTTGCTGTACTCGACTGAAGAAGCCTACTGTGTAGGCGAAACGTTTCGAAATAAAGATACCTAACTGTTGCATATGTGTCTTACCTAAACAACCTGGTTCAAGTTGTTGGATATACAGATAAGTGATGATTCCAGGATTCTTAGGTACTGACGATAAGTCTTGCGTTTCTGTAGTTGATTAAATTGTTGTGTGAATTTCGGTGTTGAACACAGGCATTCCTTGGATCGTCAGAGCTGTCTGCGTACTGGTGTTCTGAAATACGTGTTTGGAAGTCTCTGGATGTTTCACCCACGTATAATTTGCCGCAGTCATTACATGGGATTGTTTACACCCGTGCAGAGGATTGAAGCTTGTCCTGTCTATTACTGGTAATGTCCTTGATTGTGGTAGATGTGGAGGTAGATACTTGGAGGTAGATACTTTGAAATGTGTTTGGCAATGAAGTTGGTGGGGAGGACTATGTATCTCTTCTCGGCAGTGTCTTCTCTGGGTGTGTTGAAGATGTTTAATGCCCGCCGTCTGCAGTCTCTAATGAAGTGACGAGGATAGTGAAGTTTCGAAAATACTTGTTCAATAAGAGAACATTCTTCCTCAAGGAACTCACTGCTGCAGATTCTGAGATACTCACGTATCTCTCACCCAAGTAGATCTGTTTGTGACTTGATAAAGCCCACTGCGTTGGGCGAAACGTTGTCAATAAACGATCACATTATTTTGCTTAAGTGTTTATATTTCCATTGTGAGAGTAAGACACTTGTGCAACATCTGGGTATCTTTATTGTAGACGTTTCGCCATCCAGTGGCTTTATCAATACAAATTCTAGGACATAACTTGAAGACAGTAGAACTATGTACAGAAGATGAGGTAATCAGTCCCTCAACCTAGGAGTAGGTGCGAACAGCACCATAGTCGGTATTATATACCATTCGTATTTCCATTGTGTCGGTATTTATACCATTTATTTCCAGGTGATATCACATTAGATAAAGCCACTGTGTGGCGATACGTTTCCTCAACAAAGATACCCAAATGTTGCATATGTATCTAACTTAACAAGTTGTCTATCCTCTGTACGTAAAGTAAAAGGACACAAGTGCAACTAATGTGACATTTTATTGTGGCAACGTTTCGCTCTCCAGGAGCTTTGTCAAGCTGATACAAGCAGTATATGGACACAGAGGGTATATAAAGGCTCAGAGTGAGGTGCAATACCATTTCTCTACCGGTTACCTCAAACGCCTTCTGATCTTCAACCATTCTTCTCTGTACTGGACTGAGGAAGCCACTGGTTGGAGAAACGCTTCCACGATAAAGAAACCTAAATGTGATAAATGGTTGTGAAAAGAGGTTTGCACAAGTGCTCCTCTTTTCATATGTTCTGATGTTCTCCATTATGTTCTTATGTTACCTGAGGTACTGAAGCAAATCCTTGGGTAGTTTTGGGAAAAATGCTGATCAAGTGAGTGGGTGGGAATGGTTGGTTTGGATAAGGATCTACCTTGTATGGACCAGTAGGCCTGCTGCAGTGTTCCTCTATTCTTGTGCTCTTGTGTCTAATTCATCATCCTGTTGGTTTTAGGATGATGAATTAGACACAAGAACCGTCACGTTACGTTAGTAACAGTGACGGTAATCGTCCGAATATTGATAATTGTCGTACATAAGTTATCAACCAGGTCCAATCAGATACCTCTCCCCGGACCATTACTCTTTCTCTCCGTTTATAAATTGCTTAATTTACTGGAATGTATTTCCCGTTATCTCTGACTGCAAGGATTAGTCTCTTTTAGGAGAGTGTCAGATGACTCCTTATTGTCCTCAAATATGGAGTTTGCTTCCAGATATAATTTGTTAACCTGTTGTAAAACTCAAATTTTGTAGGCGTGTGTGTGTGTGTGTGTGTGTGTGTGTGTGTGTGTGTGTGTGTGTGTGTGTGTGTGTGTGTACTCACCTAATTGTGGTTGCAGGGGTCGAGACTCAGGTCCTGGCCCCGCCTCTTTACTGATCGCTACTAGATCCTCTCTCTCTCTGCTCCCTGAGCTTTGTCATACCTCGTCTTAAAGCTATGTATGGTTCATGCCTCCACTACATCACTTGCTAGACTGTTCCACTTCCTGACAACTCTATGATGAAGAAATACTTCCTAGCATCCCTGTGACTTGTCTGTCTTCAGCTTCCAATTGTGACGTGTGTGTGTGTGTGTGTGTGTGTGTGTGTGTGTGTGTGTGTGTGTGTGTGTGAATGTGTGTTAAAAGAGTTGAGGTAACAAGAAAATATAGAGGAAAACGCTTTGACTTAAAACTTCTTCAATAAACACGAGGTATCTTGAAGGAGCAGCAAACCTTGGGTGTCAGCCGAGATGTGATAAGAGGCTCTAAGTAGGTGAGTTGACCGTCAGCACACACACTGCTGCCAGCACCGACCTTCACCTTGAATATACAACCCTCAAAACAAGAACTAAATTGCCACTACTGGTGTTACTACTACTACTGTTACTGTTTACTACTACTACTGCTGCTATTGTTATTACTACTATTACTACTGCTGCTGGTATTGCTACTACTACTACTGCTACTACTACTACTATTACTACTGCTACTATTACTGTTGCTACTACTACTACTACTATTACTACTAATACTACTACTATTACTACTAATACTACTACTATTACTATTACTACTATTACTACTACTACTACTAATAATAATAATAATAATGAGAATAATGGGGTGTGTACTCTCCTATCTGTACTGGTCCCGCCTCTTCTCTAGTGGCTGCTGGGTCATTCTCTCACTGATCCAAGAGCCTTATCGTGTTTATGGGTGTAGCTTGTGTACTTGTTAAAGCACACACACACACACACGCACACACACACACACACACACACACACACACACACAGGCCTAGTGTCTAATCGACATGTGCCTAGGACAAAATGGTAACTAACTAACTAACACACACACACACACACACACACACACACACACACACACACACACACACACACACACACACACACACACACACACACACACACATCAAAAATATACATCTTTTCACAACATCACATATTTAAACTATATCAGATAAAAGTATATCCAGTGAGTCATTAAAAACAAGACAGAAAATCATGAAAAATAAAGAAGCGCAGTAAGGTGCTTCACCTCAGTCCCTCGAAGATGAAGATGTGTGAGTTGGACCTGACTAGCTTGTGCTACTAGGCCTGATGCAGTGCTCCTCCTTTAAGAGAATGTGACTCACTTGACTAGGTTAAGGCATTGGCTTAAGCCGGTGGGAGAATTGGCCCTGCCTCGCATTGGCCAGTAGGCCTGCTGCAGTGTTCCTTCTTTCTTATGTTCTCATGTTCATAAGATCCACAATATAGATTTTGCCGCAGAAGCTGCGAGTTTATCGCTTCGCAAGAACATTCGGATGCACAGGATTCCACCTTAATGTCAGCAAGTGACCTTGGTACTCCGGTTATTGTAACATAAGAACATAAGAACGAAGGAACACTGCAGAAGGCCTACTGGCCCATGCGAGGCAAGTCCAAGTCTCCTACCGGCTTAAGCCAATGCACCCAACCTAGTCAGGTCAGGTCACATTGACTTAAGGGAGGAACACGGCAACCGACCTGGTAGCTCAAGCTATCAGGTCCAACTCACACCCACCCACATCCACTCATGTATTTATCCAACCTATTTTTAAAGCTACACAACGTTCTGGCCTCTATAACTGTACTTGGGAGTTTGTTCCACTCATCCACAACTCTATTACCAAACCAGTACTTTCCTACATCCTTCCTGAATCTGAATTTTTCCAACTTAAAACCATTGCTGCGAGTCCTGTCTAGGCTAGATATTTTCAGCACACTATTTACATCCCTTTTATTTATTCCTGTCTTCCATTTATACACCTCAATCATATCCCCCCTAATTCTACGTCTTTCTAGAGAGTGCAGATTCAGGGCCCTCAGTCCATCCTCATAGGGAAGGTTTCTGATACATGGGATCAACTTTGTCATCCTCCTTTGTACATTTTCCAGAGAATTTATATCCATTCTGTAATACGGTGACCAAAACTGTGCAGCATAATCTAGATGAGGCCTAACCAAGGATGTATAGAGTTGAAGAACAACCTGAGGACTCCTATTATTTATTCTTCTTGATATGAAGCCAAGGATTCTATTAGCTTTATTGCGAACACTTATACACTGTTGTCTTGGTTTCAGATTACTGCTAACCAGAACTCCTAAATCTTTTTCGCAATCCGTAATATTAAGATCTACATTATTTAGTTTATATGTGGCATGGTTATTGTCCTGTCCAACATTTAGAACTTTGCATTTGTCTATATTAAACTGCATCTGCCACTTCTCCGACCACTGCATCAGTCTATTCAAATCTTCCTAGAGTGCTCTAATGTCCTCGTCAGAATGAATTCGACGGCCTATTTTGGTGTCATCGGCAAACTTGCTGATGTCGCTCTTTATGCCCTCACCTATGTCGTTTATGTAGATTGTGAACAGCAGGGGGCCCAACACTGACCCCTGTGGAACACCGCTCGTGACGCTTCCCCACTCTGATTTCTCCCCATTTATGCAAACTCTCTGCTGCCTATTTGTCAACCATGCCTCTATCCAGGAAAAAATTTCTCCTCCTATTCCATGTGCCTTAATTTTCCTCAATAGTCTCTGATGTAGGACCCTGTCAAAAGCCTTACTGAAGTCCATATACACAATATCATATTCATTACCATGATCTACCTCCTCAAATACCTTAGTGAAAAAAGTTAATAAATTCGTAAGGCAGGAACGCCCCTTTGTAAAACCATGCTGAGATTCGTTGATTAATTAATGCTTTTCAAGGTGGCTACGAACTGCCTCGGCAATTATTGATTCCATAAATTTTCCCACTATGGAGGTTAGGCTTATTGGTCTATAGTTCGAAGCTAAGGACCTGTCACCTGCTTTGAAAATAGGTATCACATTTGCCATTTTCCACTTATCTGGCACCATGCCCGTTTGTAGTGATATGTTGAAAAGATTAGCCAAAGGTTTGCTAAGCTCCTCTTTACATTCCTTCAGAACCCTTGCATACAGTTCATCAGGGCCTGGGGATTTGTTAGGTTTTAATTTATCTATTTGCCTAAGGACCATGTCACTTGTGACCCTAATCGTGCACAGTTTATTATCGTCCTGTTCTACATAATTTATCATTACTGGAATATCGCTGGTATCCTCCTGTGTAAAAACTGAGAGGAAGTATGTGTTAAAAATTCTACACATTTCCTTATCACTGTCAGTGAGCTGACCCGAGGAACTTACTTCTGATCTTACTTCTGTATACCTGAAAGAATCCTTTTGGGTTAGTCTTCGATTCTCTTGCAACTTTAACCTCATAATTTCTTTTTGATTTTCTAATTCCCTTTTTTATTTCTCTCTTTAACTGAATATATCAATTTCTTAATTGCCCCGCTCCTCTTTTGATTTGCCTATATATGCCTCTCTTTTGACCAATCAGATATTTTAATCTATTGTTCATCCGTTTAGGATCATTTTTGTTTGATCTGATTTCCCTATCTGGAACATAATTTGACTGAGAAGCTAGAACTATGCCCTGGAAAGCGTCATATCGACAACCACTGCCACCTACCTGACCCTTAGTCAGGTCATTCCAGTTCAGCCCACCTAAGTAATTTTTCAGTCCTATGAAATCAGCCAAGCGAAAGTCAGGGACAGAGACTTGATTGCCATTATTAGGGGAATTCCATGATATATTAAAACTGAGTGATTTGTGATCACATGCTTAATTGCGAAACGAACTTGTCTGAGACATGCTGTTAAAATGTGTATGTGGCGAGATTTTCCCGGAGCAGGTGCCTGTGAGACGAATGTGTTTTGTCCTCAATCTGATAAAAACAAAAATACAAGCCACAGAATAAGCTTTAGCTGGTACAACGTTTCGGCCTGAGTAAAGCTGTACGCAGAGTGAAACGTTGTCCTGATAAAAGCTTGATCTGCAACTTTCACCATTGTCATCATACTGATGAGCAGGATGTCATTTCACGCCAGCCGTCGTCAACCTGCAGACGATATTAACAGAGCGAGAGAGAGAGAGAGAGAGAGAGAGAGAGAGAGAGAGAGAGAGAGAGAGAGAGAGAGAGAGAGAGAGAGAGAGAATTCCTGTGGAAGACAACTAGGAGCTCATCTCCTACCCTAACAATGTTCTGCTTAATATATCCAAATACTGACTTCAGATCCATCGGAATCACCGCTTCTCTATCGTACTACCCCGCATTTAGCCCACTCGACATAACAGCCGTCGTCTAAGCATCTTCCAGTTCATTATCCGGGACTCGGATGTGCCTCTGGTACCATGATTCCACCTTAGAGAAAGGCTACGAAACTTGTACCATCACTCAGAAACAAACTCCATGAAGAAAGATGTGAAACACTCAAACCTTATTTTTTGTTCTTTTTCACCTGGGAAATAATTCTGCGAAGTGATCGAGGGGCTCTGACACACTCCAACATAAAGGACTATTAAGTGCTGAATGAGTACATAACTCGAAACTTTGAAATGAAATTGTGAGGCAGACAATGAAACACGAACGTATGCAAGTTTTTTTTCACAAAGAGAATTAAAGCAGAATTGAATAAACTCTAGGCTAATGTTGTAAGCAAAAAGACAATACATTTCTTCAAACAATACGTCGAACAGGCTAATTACATACATAGTCTAGTGGTGAGAGGAGTTATCTGAGTGAACATTAAAATGGTATAAAATACCGACAGGTTGTTACCTAACAGTTATCTGAGTGTTGAGAACCACACGTTCATTATACGTCTACTAGTCAAGATTGCTAGATCAGGTCAAATTGCTTATGTCAGAAAACATGATAAGCTACAATGACCAGTAAATTATAATAAAGTATTGTGAGGGCGGACGGGAGCGAGATGTTGCCCAAGACTCTCGCTACCTCACTCAACCACTCACACCAAAGAACCCTTACTGAAATGCTTGACGATATCCTCATTCCACTGAAGTCTCCCAGCTCAGGCCGACAGATTTCAACACATTGTATGAGCCCCGTCCTGCGTGATAGAATGTGAAATGGGTAAACATAGTTTTTGTTGCTATTGTGTAACGGAGTAGCAGCACATTGCTGATGTACCCAATTTTGTTCAATAAAAAATCACCAAAGCCACAGTAAACTCATGCTGACCATCATATACATTCAAAATATGGAGCATTCTGAAGTCAACAGATTCCTGATCTCTGTTTAGTAACAGGCTCAGGACGATCAGTTGTCTACGAGGCAACAGAGTCACTGATAGTAGTATAAATGGTAGACGCAGAGATTTGTGATAGTCAACAGCAGAACTGGTGGTAGCTAGAAGCAGAGCCACTGGTACCCACAGCAGAATTGGTGGTAGCTAGAAGCAGAGCCACTGGTACCCACAGCTCTACAAAAGACATTTTAGAATAACAAAGGTGATTTAAGATAGAAACAGTACTAAATTATCAGAGACAGTTTTAGTTCACGGCTTTCATCTAGTTCCTTCTCTTCTGTAAATTCCAGGCCATTTTTACAATATGGTATGATATATTTTGTTAGGTAAGACACATATGCAACAGTTAGACAACTTTATTCCGAAACGTTTCGCCTACACAGTAGGCTTCTTCAGTCGAATACAGAAAATAGGCAGGAACAGTAGAGATGTGAAGACGATGTAATCAGTCCATCACCCTTGTAGTCGTAGAATTTGAGGTTGTCAGTCCCTCGGCCTGGAGAAGTTCAGTTCCATAGTCAGGATAGTTCCTGACTATGGAACTGAACTTCTCCAGGCCGAGGGACTGACAACCTCAAATTCTACGACTACAAGGGTGATGGACTGATTACATCGTCTTCACATCTCTACTGTTCCTGCCTATTTTCTGTATTCGACTGAAGAAGCCTACTGTGTAGGCGAAACGTTTCGGAATAAAGTTGTCTAACTGTTGCATATGTGTCTTACCTAACAACCTGTCGGTATTGTATACCATTTTGATGTTCATGATATATTTTCCCCCCGTTTTCAAGCCGGCTGTGGCCAGAGGCAGTAGAGGGTGAGGACAGAGCCTGCTGCTTTCTGTCTTTGAGTAATACGCTTAGATAGTCCTTAATCTAGGTAACAGTAACCGGTTCTTTTCAGCAGATAACACCAGTGTGTGCTTCAATATATCTGCTGTCTGCCTTTCCCAAGTGCTCCATTATGTCTAGAGTGATGCAAGGGAAGTGTTTTGACAGTGTTGTTATCGGCTGCCTTTTCCTACGCGGCTTAACTTAGCTATTTTTTGTTTATAATTTTATCCGTATACGGAAGACGGTGACAGTTCAGACTAGGCATCTTAGGACAGCTGACCCTTATCTGAGCTTTCTCATTTAAACAGAAATATTGATGAAACTACCCCACCTTTTGTGCATTCACCACTCCACAACTGATCCCTCCATAGCCTGAGCCACATATAGCCACACATATACTTATACTTTGAGAACAGCGTACGTCTCTCGAGACATTACTCATCTCCATCTCCATGACTACCCCAAGGATTACTTCGTTAGTGCAGTCTGCATTTTGCGGCTCAACATCGTCAGGTCCTCTTGAAATAAGTCTTTGTTGAGTTGCCCAGCTTGCAGCCCATTGACGCACCTGGCCAGTTTCATAACAGTCAGCATTTTGTTTATATTGCTGCACAGTGCTCGAAATACTCGAGTCACTTCCAATTTTAACAGCAAGAATATATGTATCCCTTTTATCCACATTATGAATACTTAAATCTGGCTTATGCAATCCCTTGATCGTTTGGACTGACGGGTCTTTTACCACAGCATTGTTTTCCCGCTGACAATCCCTTGCAACAGAATCAATAACGCAGTAATGTCTTTGAACGAGCTGTCCATACACCTGGGAACACGCCTGGACTAAATGGCCCATCGTCTCTCATTGGCCACGTCCTGCACATTGTAAATTGTGTACTCTTCCACCTCCATTTTATAATTATATTTCTTATCATTCTATCAGCAGCTCTCAATGTTTTCTGATAGACTGCACCAGGCACCATTGTATGAATCACACCAGTATGCAGATGTTAGTAAGCTTAAAATATAAATCCGTTGTTTACGTTATGATTGAGTTTGATCTAAATGACTCGCTTTCTGCTAAAAAAATTTCCAGCGGGGGTTTTCCACTTCCTGAGAACGAAAAATGCATTTCGAGATATTAATAAACCTTGGAGGGTTTTAGTGACTTGATCGTTACCTCACTAACATAGGTCTGATATACCATTTGACACACCACTGCTTCTTTTTAAGGGCAGTTCGAAACTTCAGGGTAACACACACACACGTCTGCAGGTTGAGCTCTAAACCTGCAACCGCCAGGTTTTTCACACAAATTTGTTAATGAGCATTTAAGCCCACGTCTGTCTCTGCCAGCAGAACCACACCCTCAACACTGACTACTGCAGACCCGGCCATCATATCTCTGTTGCGTCTGATCATGATGAACGTCTATGGCTACAAGAGCCTCATTTATCACCATATTAAAGAAGATACACAACACGGGGGTCACCTTGCTTCACCCTTCTATTAATATATCCAGTTTCTCCCAACACTACTGCTGTCGCATCTGTTTAAGTAGACATAATATATCTTTTTTGACAGCAGTTAGAACTTGGTGACTGAGTAATGACTCTTACCCCTGCTAACCCCGTACGCCGTTTTCTCATCAAGAAAAAGAGCAAAGGCATCAACGCGTTACTTTCAATAATAATGATATCCAACAAAACATTTTACGCTAACCCTTTCAGTAGACAGAGAGGCTCTTGTGCAGAGTGAACTGAAATCCATTTCATACATGCAATAACTAATATTTTATGGAACATCCGTACAATAATATTAGATATAATTAGTCTACATTCATCAGTGGTGCTCCGGCTTTTCTATTTTAGGAAATATTACCGTCCTTGCCTTTCTCAACTGAGTTTATCAAATAACCAGCATACAACTGTAAGTTGTATATGGCCGTCCGCTAACCTCTGTTAAAATCTTTATGTCAATTAACTTCCACCCATCCAATCTTTAAGCTGATCCCGTACTGTACTCTTAATCGCTCTACGCACTTCCAGACCTTCAACAGGAAAGCCAAGGCGCCAGAGCTTCAGTCAACCAACACATTAACTGGTCTCTCATCTTGCTCTGATGGTAGAGTCAAGTAATCCAACCAGAAACTGTTGCTCCGTCACCTGACGTGCAGTCCTCTCACTTAAGAACCGTCACTTACCGTCTATAATAAATTTCGGACATTTAAAACGACTTTTATTAAAAAACTTTTAGTGAATCTCTCGATTATAAGACGAACGAGGCGGTGGACTCTGCTGAAGATCTTCCGGTGGTTCAGTCACAATAAATAACAATAACTGAACACGTAATTAATCTAACTTGTTATAAATATAAACATTCTCAAAACATCTGTAATAAAGTGTATAAACTTCTGTAGTTTCTGACATGCGTTTGCGTGTGTATATTGTACAGTGTTTTCCAATACATGTGTCTTAGATGTATACATAGCGTTTGAGAAGCTTCTTCCTGAATTACATTCATCGTACTGCCCACCAAATTGGAAAACAGGAATAAATAAAGGGGATGTAAATAGCGTGCTGAAAATCTCCAGCCAAGACAGAACTCGCAGCAATGGTTTCAAGTTGGAAAAATTCAGATTCAGGAAGGATATAGGAAAGCACTGGTTTGGTAATAGAGTTGTGGATGAATGGAACAAACTCCCGAGTACAGTTATTCAGGCTAAAACGTTGTGTAGTTTTAAAAATAGGTTAGATAAATACATGAGTGGGTGTGGGTGGGTGTGAGTTGGACCTGACTAGCTTGTGCTGCTGGGTCTGGTGCAGTGCTCCATCCTTGAGTGGAGGTGACCAGACTGGGTGGGACATTGGTCTAATCCGGGGGGGGGGGGGTCACTGGTCTAATCCGGAGGGAAGACATGGACCTGCTCCGCATGGGTCAGTAGGCCTGTTGCAGTGTTCCTTCTTTCTTATGTTCTTATGTTCTTACAACACCAGAACTCGACTACATTTCGAATAGAGCAACAAAATTTCTATACTCGGACGTCTCGGACGACCTTTAATCGCCTCCAAAGCACGATGACCATAGAGTCGGTGTAGCAACTGCTTAACATCAAAAGGGATTTCCTGGCCAGCATTTACTGCTTTTATCATAATCTCCGCTTAAGATTTTGTAATCGAATCCTCATCTTCTTGATTCCAACGCGGCCTCGACTGCAGAACATCCCTTCAGATACTGCCAAAACCCTCATAAAACTCATCAGCATGTGATGATCTTTTATATTCTACCCATTCCAGATATTGTCTGAAGGGAACTTCAGCAGATGGAACACGCTTCCTTGAAAACCACATCGCCCTTATCCTCGAATGCTAAATACACAAGAATGATATGTAATAAAGTTGGTAGAATTACCGACAATATGTAAAGTAAAAGGACACAAGTGCAACTAATGTGACATTTATTGTGGCAACGTTTCGCTCTCCAGGAGCTTAATCAAGCCAGTAATGGCTTGATAAAGCTCCTGGAGAGCGAAACGTTGCCACAATAAATGTCACATTAGTTGCACTTGTGTCCTTTTACTTTACAAGAATGATATGAAAGAGGACCACAAACAGAACTCGACAGAGATACACTCTACCATTAAAACCCAGTGTAACACTAAATTGTTCGATACAATATGCTCTGCCACAAAATAAAGCGCTGGTTGTGACACGCACACCAATATTTTATGTTACCGACTTCCATCTGGATTTCACGAGGATCTTATTCTTTTAAACTGTTTCCTTAGAAATGTTATATCAGCACTGTAACTTAAATATCGTAACCTATCTGACTTTACCTACGTGACTTAAGCTGGATGACTAAACTAAGCTGCATTTCTACTACGCCGCCTCAGCCTGAGACAGAGTGGATACATGTTTCTAGTACGATGTGTTTAATATAATGAATCAACCATACTCCCGGCCGGGATTGAACTCGCAATCGTGTCATTACGATTTCTTGAGTCATAATGAATCACAATACCGTAAACTTTAAATTCATTACAACATTATCGGCTAAAGAAGGAAGCTATGTTGTTGCTATAAACGAGGCTCTCTCAGCACCTCACTGTAGCATATATAGTATGTCATACAAGCAATTTAAAAAACGTTTTACTGACAACACTCAGTGGCCACTTCATTAGGTATATATGTGCACCTGCTTGTAAATGCAAATATCTAATCAGCCAATAACGTGGCCGCACCTTAGTGTCTAAAAGCATGCGGACATAGTCAAGAGGTTCAGTTGTTGTTCGGACCAAATATCAGAATAGGGAAGAAATGTGATCTGAGTTTGACCATAGAATAATCACTGGTGGCAGACGGGATGGTTTGAGTATCTCAGAAACTGCTGATCTTGGATTTTCACGCACAACAGTCTCTAGAGTGTAAGAGAATGATATGAAAATCACAAAACTTTCTGTGGGCGAAAACGCCTTGTTAATGAGAGAGATCAGCAGATGAGAACGGCCAGTCTGGTTCAAGCTAACAGGGAGTCGACAGTAACTCAAATAACCACACATTACAACAGTGGTATACCCAAGAGCATCCATGAAAGCACAACACGCTAAACCTTGAAGTAGATGGGCTACATCAGCAGAAGACTACACCGGGTTCCACTGCTGTCAGCTAAAAACAGGAAACTAAGGTTATAGTAGGCACAGGCTCAACAAAATTGGACAGATGAACATTGGAAAAACGTCGCCTGGCCTGACGAATCGCGATATGACAGTATCTTGAGGCAGATCTTTACGAAAGTACTAAACTTTACTCTAGAAGGTGGGCAGTGGGACCAAGATACACTTCCAATCAGACTCGGAGGCATTGGTGTCTGCTAGCCATCACAGATTGCGCTACCTGCTTTTCTGTCCTCATGCGTTGCATCCAGAGAATTTGAAGCAACGATTCCCCTTGAGCATTTTAAGGACAAGACTGGAGTCCAGGACCAAAAGTTCAATGACGGAGCTACGATCTGAGATAATCTAACGGGCTCTGAAACCAGACCTGCTCCCCCCAACAACTACAAACAGTCACACTGGGATGGCCCAACAGTGGATCATATAGCCTCAACAATGCTTCAGAGTGTGTCAGGGAAGGATAGAGCCCGCCTACTGGCAGTGAGAACTCCTCATGCAGGGGACTTTCTGTTGGCTGTTCCCAACTCCAGCCTTGGCACACGCCTCGACCCACAAACCATCCGTATTGGTGCTGCCCTTCGACTTGCCGCCCCTATTCTCGAAGTGAAGCAGCAGAAGGATTCGGGTATCATGCTCTTGTGTGCCGTAAATCCGAGGGAAAGACTGCAAGACATGAGGAGGTTAATAACATTATCAAGAGGAGCCTCACAACAGCCGGATGCCCAGCACTAAGGGAGCCACCCTAACTATGCATACAGCAAGCAGGTAGTGGGAAATTATAAATGTGTATCTGCCTTGGCTGATACCTATCTCCAATACACCAGGGAGGAAGGAGGTGCAGCTGCCAGCTTCAGGGAGTCCCAAAAGTCTAGAAAATACGGAGAACTTGCCCATCATTATTTGTTTGTTCCCACCACGCATCTAGAAACCCATCAGTTACACAACCCAGGGCAACATGGGTTTAGAACAGGTCGCTCCTGTCTGTCTCAACTATTGGACCACTACGACAAGGTCCTAAATGCACTAGAAGACAAAAAGAATGCAGATGTAATATATACAGACTTTGCAAAAGCCTTCGACAAGTGTGACCATGGCGTAATAGCGCACAAAATGCGTGCTAAAGGAATAACAGGAAAAGTCGGTCGATGGATCTATAATTTCCTCACTAACAGAACACAGAGAGTAGTCGTCAACAGAGTAAAGTCCGAGGCAGCTACGGTGAAAAGCTCTGTTCCACAAGGCACAGTACTCGCTCCCATCTTGTTCCTCATCCTTATATCCGACATAGACAAGGATGTCAGCCACAGCACCGTGTCTTCCTTTGCAGATGACACCCGAATCTGCATGACAGTGTCTTCCATTGCAGACACTGCAAAGCTCCAGGCAGACATCAACCAAATCTTTCAGTGGGCTGCAGAAAACAATATGAAGTTCAACGATGAGAAATTTCAATTACTCAGATATGGTAAACATGAGGAAATTAAATCTTCATCAGAGTACAAAACAAATTCTGGCCACAAAATAGAGCGAAACACCAACGTCAAAGACCTGGGAGTGATCATGTCGGAGGATCTCACCTTCAAGGACCATAACATTGTATCAATCGCATCTGCTAGAAAAATGACAGGATGGATAATGAGAACCTTCAAAACTAGGGAGGCCAAGCCCATGATGACACTCTTCAGGTCACTTGTTCTATCTAGGCTGGAATATTGCTGCACACTAACAGCACCTTTCAAGGCAGGTGAAATTGCCGACCTAGAAAATGTACAGAGAACTTTCACGGCGCGCATAACGGAGATAAAACACCTCAATTATTGGGAGCGCTTGAGGTTCCTAAACCTGTATTCCCTGGAACGCAGGAGGGAGAGATACATGATTATATACACCTGGAAAATCCTAGAGGGACTAGTACCGAACTTGCACACGAAAATCACTCACTACGAAAGCAAAAGACTTGGCAGACGATGCACCATCCCCCCAATGAAAAGCAGGGGTGTCACTAGCACGTTAAGAGACCATACAATAAGTGTCAGGGGCCCGAGACTGTTCAACTGCCTCCCAGCACACATAAGGGGGATTACCAACAGACCCCTGGCAGTCTTCAAGCTGGCACTGGACAAGCACCTAAAGTCAGTTCCGGATCAGCCGGGCTGTGGCTCGTATGTTGGTTTGCGTGCAGCCAGCAGCAACAGCCTGGTTGATCAGGCTCTGATCCACCAGGAGGCCTGGTCTCAGACCGGGCCGCGGGGGCGTTGACCCCCGGAACTCTCTCCAGGTAAACTCCAGGTAATAGGCTCGGAGACCCTTGGCTTATGGGGAAAGAATGCATCTAAGTTCCTTAAGGAGCTGGGCAAAAGACTTATTAGGGTAACTAGGGATCCCAGGGAAGCGAGTTTTTTGTTCCAGCGACTCAGCGCTGCTGTATAGAGGAGCTGGACGAGATTTTCGTATTATAATCAGTGACAAACACGTAACAATATGTACTAGACATGTATCTCCCACACCTCAAGTACTGTATATGTACTGTGTGTAGTGCCGAATAGGTAAAACTGGTCATTTAGCAACATCCCACTTAAAATTAAGTCCTTTCTAAAAGTTTTCTCTCATAATTTTTCATTTATGTTTAAGTAAAAATTAATAATTTTGTACCAAAAGAACCGTAGAAAGCTTACCTAACTTTATTATTACAAGCGCAATTTTATTTAGCCTAGTCCGACTAAATATATTTTAGATAAGTTTACAATAATTAATAATAAATAAACACAATGAAACATATATATTTCTCGTTAAGTTCAGAATGATTTTTGCGAAATTATTGCATACATAAATTTTTGCTTGCATTATTCGGCAAAACGAGCATTGCATTTAAGCTAAAGGACATTATATATAATATATATATATATATATATATATATATATATATATATATATATATATATATATATATATATATATATATATATATATATATGCAAAACAACCACTCTGAAAGAATAGAGAAATTTCAAGCGCTTTCGTGACTACTCACATTATCATAGTTCCTTGATAATGTGAGTAATCACGAAAGCGCTTGGAATTTCTCTATTCTTTCATAGTGGTTGTTTTGCATATTTTGAAATCATCTGTTTACTGTGATCTTATTGCATATATATATATATAGATTATATATATATATATATATATATATATAATATATATATATATATATATATATATATATATATATATATATATATATAAGCTCAGATGGAAATAACATAAAAGCTGAAAATTGGTAGACATGTCAACATATAGACGGAGAACAATGCACTACAAGTGCCGTGACATGCCACGCCAGAGTTGCTGTTCTAAGTACAGCCGCTACACTGGAACAGGTTAAAAGCCGACGTGCCACTAAAGTGCTTCATTTAAATATATCATTCAGTAATAGTTGCTCTAGTTAGTTATGATATTTTGTGAAAATATTATTAAATTTGAAATGTAAAAATGTAAGAAAATGAAAAAAAAAAAAAACTGTTGCAATATGTTTTCACAGACGTGGTCACCTGAATGAGGAGAAATGCGTCGATAGAAGATGGAGAGGATTTTATTTTTATTTGTAAAGACAAGCAGCTTTATACTAAAAAAGATTTAAGAGATATATTGTTGATATAAAGATGGCATATACAGTACATGAGGTGTGGGAGATACATGTCTAGTACATATTGTTACGCGTTTGTCACTGATTATAATACGAAAATCTCATCCAGCTCCTCAGAGCTGGGGCGCATACACGAAATACAGCAGGCATTACCCCTCTGAACAGCAGCGATGAGTCGCTGGAACAAAAAAACTAGCTGCCCTGGGATCCCTAGTTACCCTGATAAGTCTCTCGCCTAGCTCCTCATGGAACTTAGATGCATTCTCTTCCCATGAGCCAAGGGTCTCTGAGACTATGGGAACAAACATATAAAGATGGGCAAGTTCTCCGTATTTTCTAGACTTTTGGAACTCCCTGAACTGGCGGCTGCCCCTTCTTTCTCCCTGGTTTATTGGAGACAGGTATCAGCCAAGGTAGATGCACATGTGTAGTCCTACACATGTGCATCTGCCTGCTTGCCGTCTGTCCAGGCTTAAAGGGTAATACCATCTGGACGCTTTTGGCTGCCATCGGATCTGCAAAGTTAGGGTGGCTCTCTCACTGCTGGGCATCCGGCTATTGTGAGGCTCCTCTTGATAATGTTATTAACCTCCTCATATCTTGCAATCTTTCTCTCGGATTTACGGCACACACGACCATGGTACCCAAATCCGTCTGCTGCTTCACTTCGAGAATAGGGGCGGCAAGTCGAAGGGCAGCACCAATTCGGATGGTCTGTGAGTCGAGGCGTGTGCCAAGGCTGGAGTTGGGAACAGCCAACAGAAAATCTCCTGCATGAGGAGCTCTCACTGCCAGGAGGCGGGCTCTCTCCTTCCCTGACACACTGAAGCCTTATTGAGGCTATATTCTCCACCACTGGGCCATCCCAGTGTGACTGTAGTTGTTAGGGAGAGCAGGTCTGGTTTCAGAGCCCGTTGGATTATCCCAGATCATGGCTCCGTCAATGAACCTTTGGTCCTGGACTCCAATCTTGTCTCTAAGATGTTCAGGGAGAATCGGTGCTACAAGCCCTCTGGATGCAACGCATGAGGACAGAAAAGCAGACACCAATGCCTTTTAGTCTGACTGGAACTGTAGCTTGGTCCCACTCCCCATCTTCTAGAGTAAGGTAAAAATCTGCCTCAGGATACCGTCATATTCGTGCAGTATAGGGTTATCATATGAAGGTGCACATCTTAGGAAATATGTCAACCTGGGCAGACTCAAGCACTTTGTGAGAAGGTACAAGACATCGCGGGTGTCAAGACTGCCTATTCGTTGTTCCATTCTCCTCAACTCTTCTAATTTATTCCTGAGAATTGTGTCAATGGCATCGCTTCCCAGAGGCGTTCCAATAAAGATGCTATTTATGGGGACAATGACAGATGCTCCTTGTAGTTCTGATGTCACTGTATCCATCACTTGTTGATTGACTTAGAAGATTTCACATTTGGATGGATTCAGGATGAGACCCATTTCCTGTCCCCGTGTCATCACCTGTATAAGATTATCCAGAAGGAACTCTTTTGTTCCTGCTAGTGTGCCATCATCCTGCAACCAGATGTTTAGCTCACTGGTCAGTCTGACCAGTGAGCTATACAGAAGATAAATGATGCGAGAGGATCCTCTTGTTGGACACCCTCTGATGATATGATTTCATGCTCTCCAAACAGGATCATTGATTCCTTGCTATATCCAGCTGAAACAAAAGGGAAGAGACCTGGAAAATGTTCTTGTAGGCGCTACAAGGTATATTTGAAAATGATTATCCAGTCTTGGCTTTACTTCCGAAACAGCAGTTGATGGGTTTGAACACGACGACTTTCATGAGGTTAGTTCACATCGTCAGTGCTCGACCGTCGTCAGCAGGTTGGTTCACGCGTCTGCCACACGTAGAGGTTGGAGATGAGAATGTATTTTTATGTGTTTCCCGATAGTTTTGACACTCACGGTGTCCAGTGGCTTGGTTGGCAACGGCCTCGCCTGACAGTGAGTGTCCGTGGTTCGAGCCCCGACACGGGTGGAAATGCTGGGCATGTTTCCTTACAGCCGTAGTCAGAGTCGCTGTTTACCTAGCAGTAAGTACATGGATATTTAATCGACTGGTGTGGGTCGCATCCTGGGGGGAAAAGTTTAAAGGACCACAGTGTAAATAAGACAGACAATCCTCGATGACGTACTGACTTTGATGGGTTAACCCGGGTGACTAACACACACACACACACACACACACTCACATACATAAGACAAGCCAAGAGGGGATAGACATTACTGTCCTCCTTGGCTTGTCTTGCATTGTTTATATCGCCTGTCTGCGACTGTTTGCATATATATATATATATATATATATATATATATATTCAACAAGTCGGCCGTCTCCCACCGAGGCAGGGTGACCCAAAAAGAAAGAAAATTCCCAAAAAAGAAAATAATTTCATCATCATTCAACACTTTCACCTCATTCACACATAATCACTATTTTTGCAGAGGTGCTCAGAACACAACAGTTTAGAAGCATTTACATATAAGGATACACAATATATATCCCTCCAAATTGCTAATATTCCAAAACCCCTCCTTTAAAGTGCAGGCATTGTACTTCCCATTTCCAGGACTCAAGTCCGACTATATGAACATAACCGGTTTCCCTGAATCCCTTCACTAAATATTACCCTGCTCACACTCCAACAGATCGTCAGGTCCCAAATACCATTCGTCTCCATTCACTCCTATCGAACACGCTCATGCACGCCTGCTGGAAGTCCAAGCACCTCGCCAACAAAACCCCCCTTACCCCTTCCTTCCAACCTTTTCGAGGACGACCCCTACCCCGCCTTCCTTCTCCTACAGATTTAAATGCTCTCCATGTCATTCTACTTTGATCCATTCTCTCTAAATGACCAAACCACCTCAACAACCTCTCTTCTGCCCCTGACTAATACTTTTATTAACTCCACACCTTCTCCTAATTTCCACACTCCGAATTTTCTGCATAATATTTACACCACACATTGCCCTTAGACAGGACATCTCCACTGCCTCCAACCGTCTCCTCGCTGCTGCATTTACCATCCAAGCTTCACACCCATATAAGAGTGTTGGTACTACTATACTTTCATACATTCCCTTCTTTGCCTCCATAGATAACGTTTTTTGACTCCACATATACCTCAACGCACCACTCACCTTTTTTCCCTCATCAATTCTATGATTAACCTCATCCTTCATAAATCCATCCGCCGACACGTCAACTCCCAAGTATCTGAAAACATTCACTTCTTCCATACTCCTCCTCCCCAATTTGATATCCAATTTTTCTTTATCTAAATAATTTGATACCCTCATCACCTTACTCTTTTCTATGTTCACTTTCAACTTTCTACCTTTACACACACTCCCAAACTCATCCACTAACCTTTGCAATTTTTCTTTAGAATCTCCCATAAGCACAGTATCATCAGCAAAAAGTAGCTGTGTCAATTCCCATTTTGTATTTGATTCCCCATAATTTAATCCCACCCCTCTCCCGAACACCCTAGCATTTACTTCTTTTACAACCCCATCTATAAATATATTAAACAATCATGGTGACATTACACATCCCTGTCTAAGACCTACTTTTACCGGGTAGTAGTCTCCCTCTCTTCTACACACCCTAACCTGAGCCTCACTATCCTCATAAAAACTCTTTACAGCATTTAGTAACTTACCACCTATTCCATATACTTGCAACATCTGCCACATTTCTCCCCTATCCACTCTATCGTATGCCTTTTCTAAATCCATAAATGCAATAAAAACTACCCTACCTTCATCTAAATACTGTTTACATATATGCTTCAGTCAGAAACTTGAAACTGAGCAGGTTGTTGTTGTGATCGAGTTCAATGATTGTGGAGCTGAAGGTTCCAGGGAAGGCAGTGTTCTTCATGTGAGCATACGTCATGCAGTACATGAGCTTGGCTGGAGCTCCGTCTGGAACTTTTGAAACAAGGTTAGATAAAAGTAAATAAACCACACAACGGGTGAGGATTGAACCCGTGCCATTACGATTTCGTGAGTCAGTTAGATAAAAGTCTATAGAAATCTATACAATCCTAAGTTAGAACCAGTGACTTGTAACCTTTAGTACAGTCACTAGTTGGTACTCGTTCTCCATTAATGATAATTATAATTGTTAGTCAAGTACAAAACCCTTAGAATGTCTCTGCGTAGTGAAAGAAGCATATTCCACATACTAGGGTTAACAGTATTAGAACTGGTGAGGAAGTTATTAGCTCCAGCGGCGCCCTCTGAGGAACACTGCAAGAACGGCAACAGCGTACGTTGACACTATCCGGCACCGAGGCTGCGCCTCATGTCAAACAACTAACTAGCTGAGTATGGTGTCTCATTTGTAAACCCTCGCGTTCAGCCCAAGTCCTGGAAATTAAGCCAGCGTTCTCTTTTCGTTCATTATAACTCACTGCTGAGTTCGCTGAACTCAGCAGTAAGTTATGATAACCATAAGTTGTAAACAGCTTGCGACTCACTGTGTGGGAGGATAAAAAAGAATCAGAATAAGTCACGGGTGCTCTAAAGTTTGAAGCATTTTACAATGTAATGGGAAAGGAAGGCATCTACAGAGACAAAGCCACAACTAAGATTCATACAAGGAAAGTTGTGTATAAGAGAGGATTCAACCAGACGGCGATTGTGAAAGTTAGAAGTAGGGAAGAAAAGTGTTCTTATTTCCCTCTTTCTCTGTGTTCTCCGCATTTGTGACATTCAGTTCCTTTGGTTTTCTTTCCTCTGTCTTGGGTGTTTGGTCCTATACTCCCCCCCCCCGTGCTTTTGTTCCTACCCCTTGTGGGCCCTTAGCTCTTCAGCAATGCTCCTGTTTCTTGGTGTTTGACCCCGCTACTACTACTACTACTACTACTACCACTACCTCTCTGCTTTCTTTCCTTCTACTTCTCGTGTCCCGTTCCTGTCTGTTGGCCTATATATACTGCCTTCTTCTCTTCTTTCTGTTAGTGTGACTTTGTAAATGGTCCAAGTCGGACAGAAACGTCGTCATAAGCTCCTCTCTCCTATATGGAGGTTATTTGTGTATTTCTCTCTGAAGACGGTCGAGTGTTCCTTTCATGACTCTTTCCATTTCCTTCTTGGCTATTAACCCAGCGTCTCTTGAATTCTTATCAGCTATTTGTTTCTTTTGTCTCTGACTTCTTTCAACCTCAATATTCCATTCTTGACAGAGACCGTGTCCTTCTTCGAGTATCTCACTGACCAACACTTCTTTCATCATCTAAATGATCTTGGAAGGCTTTCAAATCCAGGACAGCACCGTGGAAGTTCATGCTAGGATCCTGCAACCTTTTTTGAATACAGTCAATGCGAATGAGCACTACTTTGTTCGAAAGTCCTAGCACAGTCAGAAAATACTAACTCAACATGCGGTTATACAACTGCCTGCGCCACATCTTGTTTCACTGGTCTCGTTTCACTGTCTGTCTTGTCCTAGAGAAGTTGAAGCATCTCCTCAAGGTACTTAATGACGGGCTTCACTGCTTCTGTCCTTGCACTCCACCTGGTTTCAGACTCCGACTTAACCACAGGCACGGTGTTGTTAGTTTTTTTTCAGCACTGTGTTGAAGGAGAGAAGAACACATACAAAGTTTCGATTGTTCCACAAAAACGTGACCATCATTGTACCCTACTTGGTTGCATGTCGCAATTCACAAACACTGCCAGATTGTCTTTCTCACTTATTCTTTGATGACCGCCACTTTTGTGTCCAGCCATCACAGCAGCGTTGTCATAGCACCGTGACCGACAATCTTGTAGCTCCATTTCGCCCTTCTCTAGCTGCTTTAAGATGTGCTCGGCCAAACTCTCAGCATCTTTCTGGTTTATCTGGATAAAACCAAAGAAGGTCTCTCTAACAAGGACTGTTTTCCTCTCAAAAAACAACTTCCACGTATCTCATTACTTCTGACATCCGCCCACAGTGTGCCTGATCAGGAGTGAAGAATTTCCTTCGAGATATCACGCCACTTCTGTTTTTTATTCTCATACTGTGACTGAAGTTCCGCATAAATAACTCCTCTGTTTTCAGTTAAATTTCTTCCATTTCTTTCCACTGTGTGAAACACTCCCGATGATTCTCAGCATTTTCAGGAACACTAATCCTTTCAGGTGATTTCCAAAGGTTGAATCCATTTTTCTGCTCCACTGAGGATTGATGGACTGACCGGGAATAGAGAAGACAACAGATACAAAATGCAGACTTCTAGAAGGGGAGACAGACCAGCCATGAGTGAGTCACTTTCTCATACACGACCATTTCCCAATTTCCTCTGGAAATAAGGTATGCTCATTGAGCGGTTATTTGTTGGTTGGAAAGGCCCCTCACTGTTCTGGAAACACTTCATACACAACTTTATTATATCTGTTATTAATGCGCCAGGCAGAATTGTTTTTCCGGTATCCTTGTGGAACTTCAGAAGTCCAGTGCCATGCTGTTCAATTATTTCTGGTATGACAGTTCGAGGCTCTTCGACACCACCCATTTCACTAGGTTCAGTGTCGTTAGGTTCAATCTCGTCAGGTTAAATCTTTTCAATAAACTCAACACCACCACCATCGTCTCATCCTCCTGTCACAGCCACGTTCTTTTTGGCAGCTTCACTTTTAATCTCGTCATACTTGGATTTACCTGACTTGACTTCCTCCTCGGCTTGTGACGCATTTGTACTTGATCCAATTTTCGGATTCTAAAAAAAAACTTGTAACAGGTGCAGGTGACTCCATGGAACGTGTCGAACAACTTGTTCCTGGCTTTTCAAGGAAGAGCGTGAAGAACTTGTTAGGTAAAAGGACACAAGTGCAACTACTGTGTCATTTTACTGTGGCAAGGTTTCGCTCTCCTAAAGAGCGAAACGTTGCCACAATAAAATGTCACATTAGTTTCACTTGTGTCCTTTTACCTGACATATTGTCGGCAATTCTACCAACGTTAATATATGAAAAAGTTGCTCGACTTCATGGCTTCCTCTGCCTCCAACTTTCGTCTCCTCCGTCCTTCACCTCCACTTTCCTTCTTAGTGAAGAAATGTTTGATGGTACTGAACAGAGGTACTGTGATGTATCACTTAGCTCCCACCTCTGTATTTTTACCTAATAATTTATATAAGTGGTTTAACAATCTGGCCATCCTAGTGCTTCTCACTCATCATAATCAAATACAAGTCTGATGAAAATTCTCTTTTGTTTTTCTTTACACTGTCCGAGGATGACTTGCCTGACTTTAACAGAAACTGCTCAGTGGCGCCCCCTTCAACTGGCGGCCATGACACGTGCCATACATTAGGTACGCCACTGGTTCCTCTGTATATGTTACTTTCACAGCCCGGTTGGGAGAGGTCGGTCAATTTAATTAAGTTTTATTAGGTGTGGCGTGGCTGGTGTTTACCGTGGATTTTAACTGACGTGATAATTAATAGGTTACACATAGTTATGTTCCTCCCCACCCCGGGGAGCCACTGCAAGATTTCTGCGCAAGACAGAAGAAAGAAGATGGGCGACACCCCGTTCCCAGTGGGCCAACGACGGGTCGCCACCGGGACATGACACGGATTAGGACAGTACCGGCGATACTCATCGAATCGAATCGAATCGACAGTCAGATTAAGACATAACTCGTCAAGCACACCTGCACAACACTGACATCAGGAATCCTCATCCCAGTGGTTTGGCACATTTTTGTGAGAATTCAATATTTCTTGTCACAAGTCATTATTATTTGGCACTGTCACACATCACTGAATGGCACTGTAGCACATCACTGAATGGCACTGTCACACATCACCATTGAATGGCACTGTCACACATCTCTACTGAATGGCACTATCACACATCACCACTTAATAACACTGCCATACATCACCATTGAATGGCACTGTCACACATCTCTACTGAATGGCACTATCACACATCACCACTAAATGGCACTGTTACACATCACCACTGAATGACACTGTCATACATCACCAATGAATAGCACTGTCACACATCACTATTGAATGGCACTGTCACACATTATTGAATGGCACTGTCATACATCACCACTTAATAGCACTGTCACACATCACTATTGAATGGTACTGTCACACATCACCACTAAATGGCACTGTCACACATCTCCACTGAATGGCACTGTCACACATCACTATTGAATGGCACTGTCACACATCACTACTGAATGGCACTGTCACACATTATTGAATGGCACTGTCATACATCACCACTTAATAGCACTGTCACACATCACTACTGAATGGCACTGTCACACATCACTACTGAATGGCACTGTCACACATCACCACTAAATGGCACTGTCACGAATCACTATTGAATGGCACTGTCACACATCACCACTGAATGGCACTGTCACACATCACCACTAAATGGCACTGTTACACATCACCACTGAATGACACTGTCATACATCACCAATGAATAGCACTGTCACACATCACTATTGAATGGCACTGTCACACATCACTACTGAATGGCACTGTCACACATTATTGAATGGCACTGTCATACATCACCACTTAATAGCACTGTCACACATCACTATTGAATGGTACTGTCACACATCACCACTAAATGGCACTGTCACACATCTCCACTGAATGGCACTGTCACACATCACTATTGAATGGCACTGTCACACATCACTACTGAATGGCACTGTCACTCATCACTACTGAATGGCACTGTCACACATCACCACTGAATGGCACTGTCACACATCACTACTGAATGGCACTGTCACTCATCACTACTGAATGGCACTGTCACACATCACCACTGAATGGCACTGTCACGAATCACTAATGAATGGCACTGTCACACATCACCACTGAATGGCACTGTCACGAATCACTATTGAATGGTGCTGTCACACATCACTATTGAATGGCACTGTCACACATCACTATTGAATGGTACCATCACACATCACTATTGAATGGCACTGTCACACATCACCACTGAATGGCACTGTCACACATCACCACTGAATGGCACTGTCACACATCACCACTGAATGGCACTGTCACACATCGCCACTGAATGGCACTGTCACACATCACTATTGATTGGCACTGTCACACATCACTACTGAATGGCACTGTCACACATCACTATTGAATGGCACTGTCACACACCACTGAATGGCACTGTCACACATCACCACTGAATGGCACTGTCACACATCACTATTGAATGGCACTGTCTCACATCACCAGTGAATGGCACTGTCACACATCACCAGTGAATGGCACTGTCACACATCACTGAATGGCACTGTCACACATCGCCACTGAATGACACTGTCACACATCACTACTGAATGGCATTGTCACACATCACTACTGAATGGCACTGTCACACATCACTACTGAATGACACTGTCACACATCACTATTGAATTACACTGTCACACACCACTGAATGGCACTGTCACACATCACCACTGAATGACACTGTCACACATCACTGAATGACACTGTCACACATCACTAATGAATGGCACTGTCACACATCACTACTGAATGATACTGTCACACATCACTACTGAATGGCACTGTCACACATCACTAATGAATGGCACTGTCACACATCACTACTGAATAGCACTGTCACACATCACTACTGAATGGCACTGTCACACATCACTACTGAATGGTACTGTCACGCACCACTAGTGAATGACACTGTCACATAACACTACTGAATGACGCTGTCACACATCACTACTGAATGGCACTGTCACACATCGCTACTGAATGGCACTGTCACACATAACTACTGAAAGCACTGTAACACATCACTACTGAATGGCACTGTCACACATCACTAGTGAATGGCACTGTCACATATCACTACTGAATGGCACTGTCACACATAACTACTGAAAGCACTGTCACACATCACTACTTAATGGCACTGTAACTACTGAATGGCACTGTCACACATCACTACTTAATGGCACTGTCACACATAACTACTGGATGGCACTGTCACACATCACTGAATGGCACTGTCGCACATCACTACTTAATGGCACTGTTTCCCATTTTCATGTCACATTTTAAACATTTGTGAATGCCCAATAATTTTTCCACCTGCTGGGTTGGTTCCACCTGCTGGGTTGGTTCCACCTGCTGGGATGGTTCCACCTGCTGGGTGGTTTCTGCTGGGTTGGTTCCACCTGATTGGTTGGTTCCACCTGATGGGTTGGTTCCACGTGCTGGCTTGGTTCCATCTGATGGTTTGATTAAACCTGCTGGCTTGGTTCCACGTGATGGGTTGGTTCTACTTGCTGGGTTGGTTCCACCTGCTTGGTTGTTCCATCTGCTGGGTTGGTTCTACCTGCTGGGTTGGTTACAACTGCAGACTTGGTTCCACCTGCTGGCTTGGTCCCACTTGCTGGTCTGTTCCACCTCTTGGCTTGATTCCACCTGCTGGATTGGAGCCACCTGCTTACTTAGTTCCACTTGCTGGCTTGGTTCCACCTGCTGGCTTGGTGCACTTTCTTACTTAGTTCCACCTGCTGGATTGGTTTCACATGCAGGTTTGGCTTAACCTGCTGACTTGGTCCTACCTGCTGGGTTGGTTCCACCTGCTAGCTTGGTTCCACATGCTGGCTTGATTCCACTTGCTGGCTGGGTTCCACCTGGTTTCTTGATTCCAACAGCTGGCTAGATTTCAACTGCTGGCTCGATTCCACCTGCTGGCTTGGTTCCTCCTGCTGGCTTGATTGCACCTGATAGTTTGGTTCTCTTTGTTGGCTTGGTTCCACCTGCTAGATCCGCTCGATTTCTTGGTTCCACCTGCTGACTTGTTTCCATCTATTAATTTGGTTCCATCTACTGGGTTAGCTCCACCTGCTGGGTAGGTTCCATCTGTTAGGTTAGTTCCACCTGCTGGGTTGGTTCCAACTGCTGGGTTAGTTCCACTTGCTGGCCTGGTTCCATCTATAGGAGTCAGGAATCGCGGGAAGAACTAAAAGCCATAAATGAAATCGAAAGAAACCCAAAGTATTTCTTCTCCTATGCCAAATCAAAGTCGAGAACAACGTCCAGTATTGGGCCCCTATACAGATAACAGCAAGGAAATGAGTGAGCTACTCAAGTCCCAATATGACTCAGTTTTTAGCAAGCCGCTAACCAGACTGAGAGTCGAAGATCAAAATGAATTTTTTATGGGAGAGCCAAAGAATTTGGTTAACACAAGCCTATCCGATGTCATCCTGACGCCAAATGACTTCGAACAGGCGATAAATGACATGCCCATGCACTCTGCCCCAGGGCCAGACTCATGGAACTCTGTGTTCATCAAGAACTGCAAGAAGCCCCTATCACGAGCCTTTACCATCCTATGGAGAGGGAGCATGGACACGGGGGGTCGTCCCACAGTTACTAAAAACAACAGACATAGCCCCACTCCACAAAGGGGGCAGTAAAGCAACAGCAAAGAACTACAGACCGATAGCACTAACATCCCATATCATAAAAACCTTTGAAAGGGTCCTAAGAAGCAAGATCACCACCCATCTAGAAACCCATCAGTTACATAACCCAGGGCAACATGGGTTTAGAACAGGTCGCTCCTGTCTGTCTCAACCATTGGATCACTACGACAAGGTCCTAGATGCACTAGAAGACAAAAAGAATACAGATGTAATATATACAGACTTTGCAAAAGCCTTCGACAAGTGTGACCATGGCGTAATAGCGCACAAAATGCGTGCTAAAGGAATAACAGGAAAAGTCGGTCGATGGATCTATAACTTCCTCACTAACAGAACACAGATTATTATTATTATAATCAAAAAAAGAAGCGCTAAGCCACAAGGACTATACAGCTACAGAACACAGAGAGTAGTAGTCAACAGAGTAAAGTCCGAGGCAGCTACGGTGAAAAGCTCTGTTCCACAAGGCACAGTACTCGCTCCCATCTTGTTCCTCATCCTCATATCTGACATAGACAAGGATGTCAGCCACAGCACCGTGTCTTCCTTTGCAGATGACACCCGAATCTGCATGAAAGTGTCTTCCATTGCAGACACTGCAAGGCTCCAGGCGGACATCAAGCAAATCTTTCAGTGGGCTGCAGAAAACAATATGAAGTTCAACGATGAGAAATTTCAATTACTCAGATATGGTAAACACGAGGAAATTAAATCTTCATCAGAGTACAAAACAAATTCTGGCCACAAAATAGAGCGAAACACCAACGTCAAAGACCTGGGAGTGATCATGTCGGAGGATCTCACCTTCAAGGACCATAACATTGCATCAAACGCATCTGCTAGAAAAATGACAAGATGGATAATGAGAACCTTCAAAACTAGGGAGGCCAAACCCATGATGACACTCTTCAGGTCACTTGTTCTATCTAGGCTGGAATATTGCTGCACACTAACAGCACCTTTCAAGGCAGGTTAAATTGCTGACCTAGAAAATGTACAGAGAACCTTCACGGCGCGCATAACGGAGATAAAACACCTCAATTACTGGGAGCGCTTGAGGTTCCTAAACCTGTATTCCCTGGAACGCAGGCGGGAGAGATACATGATTATATACACCTGGAAAATCCTAGAGGGACTAGTACGGAACTTGCACACGAAAATTACTCACTACGAAAGCAAAAGACTTGGCAGACGATGTAACATCCCCCCAATGAAAAGCAGGGGTGTCACTAGCACGTTAAGAGACCATACAATAAGTGTCAGGGGCCCGAGACTGTTCAACTGCCTCCCAGCATACATAAGGGGGATTACCAACAGACCCCTGGCAGTCTTCAAGCTGGCACTGGACAAGCACCTAAAGTCGGTTCCTGACCAGCCGGGCTGTGGCTCGTACGTTGGTTTGCGTGCAGCCAGCAGTAACAGCCTGGTTGATCAGGCTCTGATCCACCAGGAGGCCTAGTCACAGACCGGGCCGCGGGGGCGTTGACCCCCGGAACTCTCTCCAGGTAAACCCCAGGTATTGGGTTAGTTCCACCTGCTGGGTTGGTTCCATCTACTGGGTTAGTTCCACCTGCTGGGTTGGTTCCATCTGTTAGGTTAGTTCCACCTGCTGGGTTGGTTCCATCTATTGGGTTAGTTCCACCTGCTGGGTTGGTTCCATCTACTGGGTTGTTCCACCTGCTGGGTTGGTTCCATCTGTTAGGTTATTTCCACCTGCTGGGTTGGTTCCATCTACTGGGTTAGTTCCACTTGCTGGGTTGATTCCATCTGCTAGGTTAGTTCCACCTGTTGAGTTGGTTCCATCTGCTGGGTTAGTTCCACCTGCTCACCTGCTGGGTTGGTTCCATCTACTGGGTTAGTTCCACCTGCTGGGTTGATTCCATCTGCTGGGTTAGTTCCACCTGCTCACCTGCTGGATTGGTTCCATCTACTGGGTTAGTTCCACCTGCTGGGTTGATTCCATCTGCTAGGTTAGTTCCACCTGTTGAGTTGGTTCCATCTGCTGGGTTAGTTCCACCTGCTCACCAGCCGGTTTGATTCCATCTGCTAGGTTAGTTCCACTTGTTGGGTTGGTTCCATCTGTTAGGTTAGTTCCACCTTCTGGGTTATTTCCATCTGTTAGGATAGTTCAACCTGCTGGGTTATTTCCATCTGCTGCGTTAGTTCCACTTGTTGGGTTGGTTCCATCTGCTGGGTTAGTTCCACCTGCAGGGTTATTTCCATCTGCTAGGTTAGTTCCACCTGTTGAGTTGGTTCCATCTGCTGGGTTAGTTCCACCTGCTGGCTTGGTTCTATCTGCTTGGTTAGTTTTCCTGTCAGTTATTCCAGGTATTGCTTCAAGAATTCACAGTCACTAATATTTGACTTGGACTGAGATTTTTTCCGACCTCAGCAAACATGTCCTCATAATTAATTGCCTTAGGCGGAGCGCTTAGGTAAATGAAGATTATTACTGGCTACAGACTGTTCTTTGTAGTGTGTGTACTCACCTAGTTGTACTCACCTAATTGTACTGACCTAGTTGTGGTTGCAGGGGTCGAGTCACAGCTCCTTGCCCCGCCTCTTCACTGGTCGCTTCTGGGTAACTCTCCCTGCTTCATGAGCTTGATCATACCTTTTCTTAAAGCCATGTATGGATCCTGTCTCCACTACATCACTTTCCAGACTATTCCACTTCCTGACAACTCTGACTAAAGAATTACTCCGTAACATCCCTGTGATTCATCTGAGTCTTCAACTTGCAAATGTGACCCCTTGTTGTTTTGTCCCATCTCTGGAACATCCTGTCTCTGTCCACCTTGTGTGTGTGTGTGTGTGTGTGTGTGTACGCGCGCGCGCACGCACGTATCTAGACATAGTTATGCATGATGCGAGAAGAGTCAAGCTCCAGCTCAACATGCATAGATAACCTCTAACATCCTTGATTACAAAGTTCAAATTTTGGAAGCATGTTCTAACCTTGTCTTCACTCATCTTTTCCCCCCTAGCAAGTTCCGACACTTTTTTCGATCCTAGTAACGAAAATGTCCTGTTGCTGCCCCTCTCACTCTTGGTATTCTATTGTCATCAGTGCCTCTTTGTTCAAGTTTACTGTGTCGTTACCCGAGTATCTTTAATGACTATTATGTCTAATCTCAAGCATCTTTGTCTACTTTCAGTTTCTTTCCTGGTAACTACAGCAACACAACCTGGATCAGTCTGGTATGTGAAAAAAAACACACATATATATATATGTTGTGTCAAATAGGTAAAACTTGCAAATTTTGCTTAAATAGGAACGCTCTTCTTGCTGAATAAAGCATGCAAGAATTTGTGTATGCAGTAATTTCGCAAAATTTATTCTGAACCTAACGAAAATTTTATTTTATTATTAATTACTGCAAACTTATTTAAAATATAGTTAGAATAGGCTAAATTAAATTGCGCTTACTGTAATAAAGTTTGGTAAGTGTTCTAACGTTCTATTATTAATTTTTACATTGACATAGTTTATTATTATTATAATCAAGGGGGAAGCGCTAAACCCGGAGGATTATACAGCGCCTGGGGGGGGGGATAAGTTCTTGCTAAATGATCAATTTTACCTATTCGGCACGACATATATTATTGCCCTCTTATCCTCCTTTTCAGTTTACATGATATCGAGGCACAGTAAGTTGATGCATTTCTAAACACTTTTCATTGGGAGTCAAAAAATCACAAGTAAAAATTTATTGCTTTCAATATCATTGTTCCTTAAAACATATCAATAATAAAAGATTAAGTTTCTTCTGGTATGTTACGAGTGCGCAGTTATTTACAGAGAACTATGTACAGGACTTAAAGGTTTCACTTCCAATCACACAAACAAAGTTGCAACTTATTACGGTGAATATATCAGTTAGTTGACATGGGATGTAATATATAGATAAGTCTCCCACGAGCACCTTAAGTATGATCTAAGAGATTAATGCTCTGTTACAACAGAGGACTTCCAAGCAATGCACCTTGAGCTGTAGACCGGCTGCTACTGACTGTAGTGGGGAAGGGGTGACCTAACATAAGGTAGGTCACGTGACATACACTTAGAGGGTGAATGTGTTAACCAGAAACTGGCTGTTACACAAGTTCTTCACATATCGCACTGTTACATCTAACCTAAATAATTTTAATATGTACATAAATATACATGATTCCATTTGGTAACACATATGAGGCCCCACATAATATTATACAGTCGGACTTCCTTATTTTAGCATTTAATAAGGAAGTTCGCAATATATTAAGTGATATCGGCACAAAGTAATGTAGAAGGTGATGGGGGTAACTTTATATATATATATATATATATATATATATATATATATATATATATATATATATATATATATATATATATATATATATTATTAACACGTCGGCCGATTCCCACCAAGGCAGCGTGGCCCGAAAAAGAAAAACTTTCATCATCATTCAGTCCATCAATGTCTTTCCAGAGGCATGCATACACTACAGTTATAAAACTGCAACATTAACACCCCTCCTTCAGAGTACAGACACTGTACTTCCCATCTCCAGGACTCAAATCCGTCCTGCTGGTTTCCCTGAATCCCTTCATAAATGGTACTTTGATCACACTCCAACTGCACGTCAAGTATTAAAAACCATTTGTCTCCATTCACTCCTATCAAATACGCTCACGCACGCTTGCTGGAAGTCCAAGCTCCTCGCACACAAAACCTCCTTTACCCCCTCCCTCCAACCCATCCTAGGCTGACCCCTACCCCACCTTCCTTCCACTACGGATTTATATCCTCTGGAAGCCATTCTGTTTCGTTCCAGTCTCTCTACATGTCCGAGCCACCTCAACCCCTCCTCAGCCCTTTAGATAATAGTTTTGGTAATCCCACACCTTCTAATTTCCAGACTACGAATTCTCTGCATTATATTCACACTATACATTGCCTTCAGACATGACATCTTCACTGCCTCCAGCCTTCTCCTCGTTGCAACATTCATCGCCCATGCTTCACACCCATATAAGAGCGTTGGTAAAACTATACTCTCATACATTCCCCTCTTTGCTTCCACGGACAAAGATCTTTGTCTCCACAGACTTCTCAGTGCACCACTCACCCTTTTCCCCTCATCAATTCTATGATTCACCTCATCCTTCATAGACCAATCTGCTGACACATCTACTCCTAAATATCTGAATACAATCACCTCCTCCATACTCTCTTCCTCCAATCTGATATCCAGTCTTTCGTCACCTAATCTTTTTGTTATCCTCATAACTTTACTCTTTCCTATATTCACTTTTAATTTTCTTCTTTTACATGCCCTAACAAATTCATCCACCAACCTCTGCAACTTCTCTTCAGAATCTCCCAAAAGAACAGTGTCAACAGCAAACAGCAACTGTGACAACTCCGACTTTGTGTTTGATTCTTTATCTTTTAACTCCATACCTCTTGCCAAGACCCTCGCATTCATTTCTCTTACAACCCCATCTACAAATATATTGAACAACCACGGTGACATCACACATCCTTGTCTAAAGCCTACTTTTACTGGGAAATAATCTCCCTCTCTCCTACATACTCTAATCTGAGTCTCACTATCCTCATAAAAACTCTTCATTTCTTTCAGTAACCTACCTCCTATACCATACACCTGCAACATCTGTCACATTGCCCCCCTATTCACCCGGTCATATGCCTTTTCCAGATCCATAAATGCCACAAAAACCTTTTTACCCTTATCTAAATACTGTTCACCTCTATGTTTCACTGAAAACACTTGGTCTACGCACCGCTTACCTTTCCTAAAGCCTCCTTATTCATCTGCTATCCTATTCTCCGTCTTACTCTTAATTCTTTCAATAATAACTCTACCATACACTTTACCAGGTATACTGAACAGAATTATTCCCCTATAATTTTTTCACTCTCTTTTATCCCCCTTTGCCTTTATACAAAGGAACTATGCATGCTCTCTGCCAATCCCTAGGTACCTTACCCTCTTCCATACATTTATTAAATAATTGCACCAACAACTCCAAAACTATATCCCGACCTGTTATTAACATTTCTATCTTTATCCCATCAATCCCAGCTGCCTTACCCCTTTCATTTTACCTACTGCCTCACGAGCTTCCCCCACACTCACAACTGGCTCTACCTCACTCCTACAAGATGTTAATCACAGTTTCCCTATCTTTATTAACATTTAACAATTCCTGAAAATATTCCCTCCATCTTCCTGATACCTCTAATTCTCCATTTAATAACTCTCCTCTCCTATTTTTAACTGCCAAATCCAGTTGTTCCCTAGGCTTCCTCAACTTATTAATCTCACTCCAAAACTTTTTCTAATTTTCAACAAAATTTGTTGATAACATCTCACCCATTCTCTCATTTGCTCTCTTTTTACATTGCTTCACCACTCTCTTAACCTCTCTTTTCCACTCCATATACTCTTTCCTCCTTGCATCACTTCTACTTTGTGAAAACCTCTCATATGCTAACTTTTTCTTCCTCTTTACATCATCAGTCCACAAATCACTCTTCTTCCCTCCCGCACCCACTTCCCTGTAACCACAAACTTCTGCTGATAACTCTAACACTACGTTCTTAAATCTACCCCATATGTCTTCGACCCCATTGCCTATACTCTCACTAGCTCATCTATCCTCCAATAGCTGTTTATATCTTACCCTAACTGCCTCCTCTTTTAGTTTATACACCTTCACCTATCTCATACTTGCTGCTTCTATTTTCCTTGTATCCCATCTACCTCTTACTCTCACTGTAGCTACAACTAGAAAGTGATCGGATATATCTGTGGTCCCTCTATAAACATGTACATCCTGAAGTCTACTAAACAGTCTTTTATCTACCAATACATAGTCCAACAAACTACTGTCATTACGCCCTACATCATATCTTGTATACTTATTTATCCTCTTTTTCTTAAAATACATATTACCTATAACTAAACCCCTTTCTATACAAAGTTCAAACAAAGGGCTCCCATTATCATTTACACCTGGCACCCCAAACTTACCTACCACACCCTCTCTAAATGCTTCTCCTACTTTAGCATTTAGGTCCCCATCCACAATTACTCTCTCACTTGGTTCAAAGATTCCTATACATTCGCTTAACATCTCCCAAAATCTCTCTCTCTCCTCTACACTCCTCTCTTCTCCAGGTGCATACACGCTTATTATGACCCACTTTTCACATCCGACCCTTATTTTAATCCACATAATCCTTGAATTTACACATTTATATTCCCTCTTCTCCTTCCATAGCTGGTCCTTCAACATTATTGCTACCCTTTCCTTAACTCTAACTCTCTCAGCTACTCCTGACTTAATCCCACTTATTTCTCCCTACTGAAATTCGCCTATCCCCTTCAGCTTTGTTTTGCTTAGGGCCAGGACATCCAACTTCTTCTCATTCATAACATCAGCAATCATCTCGTTCTTATCATCCGCACTACATCCACGCACATTCAAGCATCCCAGTATTATAAAGTTTCCTTCTTCTCTATTTTAGTACTTTCTACAGATAAAGGGTTTACTAGCCCATCGCTCACGGCATTTTAGTCGCCTCATACAACACACATGGCTTACGGAGGAAAGATTCTTTTCCACTTCCCCATGGACAATAGAGAGAGAAAAAAAACAAGAACAAGAGCTATTAAGGAAAAGAAACATCCTAGATGTGTGCATGTATATATATGCAAGTACATGCCTGTGTAGTGTGACCTAAGTGTAAGTAGAAGTAGCAAGATATACCTGTTATCCAGCGTGTTTATGAGACAGAAAAGACACACCAGCAATCTTATCATCATGTGAAACTGTTACAGGTTTCTGTTTCACAGTCGCCTGGCAGGACGGTAGTACCTCCCTGGGTGGTTGTGTAAATATATATTTAGTTGGACTAGGCTAAATTAAATTGAGCTTGTTATAATAAGGTTAGGTAAGTTTTCTAAGGTTCTTTCGGTAGAAAATTATTCATTTTCACATTAACATAAATGAAAAAAACATTTCTTTAAGAGAATAAGAGAAAATTTAGAAAAAAATAATTTTAAATGAGTTTTTGCTAATTCACCAGTTTTACCTATTCGGCACAATTTATATATATATATATATATATATATATATATATATATATATATATATATATATATATATATATGTCTCTACGTCCACAGCAGGACTCGAACCTGCTAACTCTGTATCAGAGTCCACAGTACTTTACCACGAGACTAGACTTACGATAAGTATGGGCGCTTAGCCGAGTGCCTGAGGGTATGGGAAAACTTCGCTTTACTTCAGCTAAGCGCCCATAATTATGGCAGGTCTGGTCTCGTGGTAAAGTACTGTGGACTCTGATACAGGGTTAGGAGGTTCGAGTCGTGTTGTGGACGTAGAGACAATGTTTGTAAATAATTTCGCCTGTTTGCGAATTGTTAAACACTTACACACACACACACACACACACACACACACACACACACAAACACACACACACACACACACACACACACACACACATATATATATATATGTATATAAATAAATATAAATGTATATATATATATATATATATATATATATATATATATATATATATATATATATATATATATCTGCAAGACAAGCCACTGGAAGTGGAGATCTTTAGGTCAAGCACTTTCACACTTCTCAGTGCATCATCAGGAGCTGTGCAATGTTGCAAAGTAGCACAAGAAGAAATGATTGGAAGTATTCTCAGAGTATAGTAGTGTGTCTAGACCAGCATCTCTCTCTCTGAGAGATCCTCTGAGAAAACTTCCCCTCATTTCTCCTGTTGCTACCTTGCAACATTGCACATTGCATGTTTGTATCATCTCTCTCAGTCTCTGTCATTCTTGTGTTCTATCGTGGTCGAGGTACACCCACTGATTTCTGCTACAAGATCCTGTTTTTCACCGTTTCCAACTTGAAAATCAATTGAGTGGGCGTTTTCTTCCATTTGAGTATCGCCTATTTCTCTGAAAATTTGTCAGGTGGGTCATGTCTTCCTCTCCTATCTCTTTTTATGATATTTTCAATCTCTTTTTTCCTTTCTTTGCTGTCTTTCTTCATATGTTGTCCCTTTGGCCTCCCTGTCTGCTGTCCTTTTACCGAATGGTACGCCACTGTCAGTCCTCGACTTCTCCCGGGCCCCCTGTGCCCTCTTTGTGTACTCACCTAGTTGTACTCACCTAGTTGAGTGTGTGTGTGTGTGTGTGTGTGTGTGTGTGTGTGTGTGTGTGTGTGTGTGTGTGTGTGTGTGTGTGTGTGTGTATGTGTACTCACGTATTTGTGCTTGCAGGGGTCGAGTCATAGCTCCTGGCCCCCGCCTATTCACTGATCGCCACTAAGTCCTCTCTCTCTCTGCTCCATGAGCTTTATCTAACCTCGTCTTAAAACTATATATGGTTCCCACCTCCACTACGTCACTTTCTAGGCTATTCCACTGCCTGACAACTCAGTTACTGAAGAAATACTTCCTAACTTCCCTTTGACTCATCTAAGTTTTCAACATCCAAACTGACCCCTTGTTTCTGTATTCCATCTCCGGAATGTCATGTTTCAATTCCTAGCAGTATTTTATATGTCGTTATCATGTCTCCCCAACACTCGTGTGTGTGCGCGTGTGCTCGTGTGTGTGTGTGTGTGGTGTGTGGTGTGTGGTGTGTGTGTGCACTAGTGTGTGTACTAGTGTGTGTGTGTACTAGTGTGAGTGTGTACTAGTGTGTACTCACCTATTTGTACTCACCTATTTTTGGTTGCAGGGGTCGATTCACAGCTCCTGGCCCCCGCCTCTTCGCTGATTGCTACTAGGTCCTCTCTCTCCCTGCCCCATGAGCTCTATCATACCTCGCCTTAAAACTATGTATGGTTCCTGCCTCCACCACATCACTATCTAGGCTATTCCATGGCCTGACTACTCTATGACTAAAGAAATACTTCCTAACATCCCTTTGATTCATCTGAGTCTTCAACTTCCAATTGTGACCTCTTGTGTCTGTGTCCCATCTCCGGAACATCCCGTCTTTGTCCACCTCGTCTATTCCGCGCAGTATTTTATATGTCGTTATCATGTCTCCCCTGACCCTCCTGGCCTCCAGTGTCGTCAGGCCGATTTCCCTCAACCTTTCTTCATAGGACAATCCCCGTAGCTCTGGGACTAGTCTTGTTGCAAACCTTTGCACTTTCTCTAATTTCTTGACGTGCTTGACTAGGTGTGGATTCCAAACTGGTGCTGCATACTCCAGTATGGGCCTGACGTAGATGGTATACAGAGTCTTAAACGAATCCTTACTGAGGTATCGGAACGCTATCCGTAGGTTTGCCAGGCGCCCGTATGCTGCAGCAGTTATCTGATTGATGTGCGCCTCAGGAGATATGCTCGGTGTTATACTCACCCCCAGATCTTTTTCCTTGAGTGAGGTTTGCAGTCTTTGGCCATCTAAACTATATTGTGTCTGCGGTCTTCTTTGCCCTTCCCCAATCTTCATGACTTTGCATTTGGCAGGGTTAAATTCAAGGAGCCAGTTGCTGGACCAGGCTTGTAGCCTGTCCAGGTCTCTTTGTAGTCCTGCCTGATCCTCGTCCGATTCGATTCTTCTCATTAACTTCACATCATCTGCAAACAAGGACACTTCTGAGTCTATCCCTACCGTTATGTCGTTCACGTATACCAAGAACAGCACAGGTCCTAGGACTGACCCCTGTGGAACCCCGCTTGTCACAGGCGCCCACTCTGACACCTCGTCGCGCACCATGACTCGCTGTTGCCTCCCTGTCAGATATTCTCTGATCCGTTGCAGTGCCTTTCCTGTTATGTGTGCCTGGTCCTCTAGCTTTTGCAGTAACCTCTTGTGAGGAACTGTGTCGAAGGCCTTCTTGCAGTCCAAAAATACGCAGTCGATCCACCCCTCTCTCTCTTACTTCTGTCACCTTGTCATAAAACTCTAGTAGGTTTGTGACACAGGATTTTCCTTCCCTGAAACCGTGCTGGTTGTCAATTATACACTTGTTTTTTTCCAGGTGCCCCACCACTCTCCTCCTGATGATCTCCATGACCTTGCATACTATACACGTTAGTGATACAGGTCTGTAGTTTAGTGCCTCATGTCTGTCTCCCTTTTTAAAAATTGGGACTACATTTGCCATTTTCCATACCTCAGGGAGTTGCCCAGTTTCAAATGATGTATTGAAGATCTTTGTTAATGGCTCACACAATATCTCTGCTCCCTCTTTAAGGACCCATGGAGAGATGTTGTCTGGTCCTACCGCCTTTGAGGTGTCAAGTTCGCATAGCAGCTTCTTCACCTCCTCCTTGGTTATATGTACCTCATCCAGCACTTGCTGGTGTGCCCCCCTGTTCTGATTTCTTGGAGTCCTACTGGTTTCCACTGTAAATACCTCTTTAAATCTTGTGTTGAGCTCCTGACATACCTCTCGGTCGTTTCTTGTGAATTCCCCATCACCCTTCCTCAGTCTGATTACCTGGTCCTTGACTGTTGTTTTCCTCCTGATGTGGCTGTACAACAGCTTCGGGTCAGTCTTTACTTTTGATGCTATGTCATTTTCATATTGTCTCTGAGCCTCCCTTCTTATCTGTTCGGCTGATTTCTTTATTTTCCTGAGTTCTCTGTCTTCTGTACCTTTTCCATTCTCTAGTACACCTAGTTTTTGCCTCTCTACACCTTTGGGTGAACCAAGGACTCGTTCTGTTCTTCCCATTATTTCTGTTTCCCTTGGGAACAAACCTCTCCTCTGCCTCCTTGCATTTTGTTGCTACATAGTCCATCATTTCTTGTACTGGTTTTCCTGTCAGTTCCCTCTCCCACTGAATGTCATGAAGGAAGTTCCTCATGCCTGAGTAGTTCCCCCTTTTGTAGTTTGGTTTTTCCCAGTATATTCCTGCTACTCTCTCCACTTGGAGCTCAACTATGTAGTCGAAGCACAGAACCACATGATCACTAGCTCCCAGGGGCCTTTCATACATGATACCCTCGATGTCCGAACTACTCATGGTGAATACAAGGTCCAACCTTGCTGGTTCATCCTCTCCTCTCTCTCTGGTAGTGTCTCTAACATGTTGATGCATGAGGTTCTCCAGTACCACATCCATCATCTTGGCTCTCCATGTTTTGGGACCCCCATGGGGCTCCAGGTTTTCCCAGTCAATCTCCTTGTAATTGAAATCACCCATAACTAGTAACTTTGCTCCCCCCATGTGTGCTCTCCTGGCCACCTCGGCTAGTGTTGCTCTCATCGTATTCTTCTCTTGGCCTCCTGCAGTTCTGTGGTGGGTTGTACATGACTGCAATTATCACCTTATGTCCCTCAGACTGGATTGTTCCTACTAAGTAGTCCCTTTCGCCCATGCCATCCATTCCTTCCATTTTCTCAAAACCCCACTGGTTTTTAATGAGCAGTGCAACTCCTCCTCCCCCTCTCCTCCCTCTGTCTTTCCTGAGGATTTGATATCCGGATGGAAAGATTGAATCTGTTATTATTCTGGTGAGTTTTGTTTCTGTGAGTGCTATTATGTCTGGGGATGTCTCTTTGATTCTTTCGTGCCACTCCTCATACTTGTTTGTTATTCCATCTGCATTTGTATACCACACCTTCAACTTCTTTTCTAAGACTGTGGTCTGGGAAGTATATTGGGGTTGGGGAAGTGGGAGACCTGGTAAGGAACTATGGGTTGTTGCTGTGGGGGTGAAGTTTGTAATGGAGTGGGTGGGGGCATTGGATGTGGTATGGGTGTTTTGATTTAGAGTGTTTGGTTGCACTGGGGTTGACCTGGTTGGGAGGCTTCTATAGAAAGTTGTGAGGGAGGCTGTATTTGATCTTCTTCCTGGGTATGGGATCTCCTGTCTGTCTTCTCCATCCCCTCTCTTTCCTCCTTTCGCCTTTGTACCATCTCTCTCAGTTTCTTCCTTTCTTCTTGTGTTCTGTCGCGGTCGAGATACACCTTCCTGTATGCCGTCATGTCCCTTAATCGTGCTTTCTCCTGCAGGATCCTGGTCCGAGTCGCTTCTGCCTTGAAGGTCACTCTCACTGGCCGGGTTCTTTTTTTTACAAACCCCCCTATTCTCCGAAAATTTTCCAGCTGGGTCATATCGTCTTCTCCTATTACCTGGAGTTTACCTGGAGAGAGTTCCGGGGGTCAACGCCCCCGCGGCCCGGTCTGAGACCAGGCCTCCTGGTGGATCAGAGCCTGATCAACCAGGCTGTTGCTGCTGGCTGCACGCAAACCAACATACGAGCCACAGCCCGGCTGATCCGGAACTGACTTTAGGTGCTTGTCCAGTGCCAGCTTGAAGACTGCCAGGGGTCTGTTGGTAATCCCCCTTATGTGTGCTGGGAGGCAGTTGAACAGTCTCGGGCCCCTGACACTTATTGTATGGTCTCTTAACGTGCTAGTGACACCCCTGCTTTTCATTGGGGGGATGGTGCATCGTCTGCCAAGTCTTTTGCTTTCGTAATGAGTGATTTTCGTGTGCAAGTTCGGTACTAGTCCCTCTAGGATTTTCCAGGTGTATATAATCATGTATCTCTCCCTCCTGCGTTCCAGGGAATACAGGTTTAGGAACCTCAAGCGCTCCCAGTAATTGAGGTGTTTTATCTCCGTTATGCGTGCCGTGAAAGTTCTCTGTACATTTTCTAGGTCGGCAATTTCACCTGCCTTGAAAGGTGCTGTTAGTGTGCAGCAATATTCCAGCCTAGATAGAACACGTGACCTGAAGAGTGTCATCATGGGCTTGGCCTCCCTAGTTTTGAAGGTTCTCATTATCCATCCTGTCATTTTTCTAGCAGATGCGATTGATACAATGTTATGGTCCTTGAAGGTGAGATCCTCCGACATGATCACTCCCAGGTCTTTGACGTTGGTGTTTCGCTCTATTTTGTGGCCAGAATTTGTTTTGTACTCTGATGAAGATTTAATTTTCTTATGTTTACCATATCTGAGTAATTGAAATTTCTCATCGTTGAACTTCATATTGTTTTCTGCAGCCCACTGAAAGATTTGGTTGATGTCTGCCTGGAGCTTTGCAGTGTCTGCAATGGAAGACACTGTCATGCAGATTCGGGTGTCATCTGCAAAGGAAGACACGGTGCTGTGGCTGACATCCTTGTCTATGTCGGATATAAGGATGAGGAACAAGATGGGAGCGAGTACTGTGCCTTGTGGAACAGAGCTTTTCACCGTAGCTGCCTCGGACTTTACTCTGTTGACGACTACTCTCTGTGTTCTGTTAGTGAGGAAATTATAGATCCATCGACCGACTTTTCCTGTTATTCCTTTAGCACGCATTTTGTGCGCTATTACGCCATGGTCACACTTGTCGAAGGCTTTTGCAAAGTCTGTATATATTACATCTGCATTCTTTTTGTCTTCTAGTGCATTTAGGACCTTGTCGTAGTGGTCCAATAGTTGAGACAGACAGGAGCGACCTGTTCTAAACCCATGTTGCCCTGGGTTGTGTAACTGATGGGTTTCTAGATGCGTGGTGATCTTGCTTCTTAGGACCCTTTCAAAGATTTTTATGATATGGGATGTTAGTGCTATTGGTCTGTAGTTCTTTGCTGTTGCTTTACTGCCCCCTTTGTGGAGTGGGGCTATGTCTGTTGCTTTCATGTTTTCAATTGCTTTTTTTCCCCTTGTTTTCTTGCTTCATATGTTTCCCCTTCGACTTCCTGGAGCCCATACACAAAGACTGACCTCACCCTTTCATTCTCCCACTGCATATCCCTGTGTATCCCCTCATTTAATTTGGTTTCCTCCACTGCAGCTTTCCTTTCATTAGTTTCACTGGCTAATGTACTTGGGCTCAGTGGCCTGTCATTTTCCCTTCTCGGCTTTCCTTGGGCTCTGTTGTTGTCTGTTAGGGCCTCCACATAAAGCTTAGCTCTTTCATTTGCTACAGTCTCCTCTGATAGAGCATCTCCATGCAGTTGTGCCCCTTCTTTCTCTACAGTCCCCTTATTTGTGGCTGAGGTAGCAGTCTCTGTTGTCAATCCCAAAATGTTCTTTAGTTCTTTAGGCTGTTTCAGATTTTTCAATTCCTCTTCTAAACTCTGTATCCTAGCTTCTGCTGCTTTGACATGCACCTCCCACTTCCTGCTTTCCATATCTATCCTCTCTTCCATTCTCATGCTAAGTGTGTGCTATGTGTGTGTGTGTGTGTGTACACTAGTGTGTTTGTGTGTGTGTGTGTACTCGTGTGTATGTGTGTGTACACTAGTGTGTTTGTGTGTGTGTGTACTCGTGTGTGTTTGTGTGTGTGTGTACTCGTGTGTGTGTGTGTGTGTGTACACTAGTGTGTTTGTGTGTGTACTCGTGTGTGTGTGTGTGTGTGTGTGTGTGTGTGTACACTAGTGTGTTTGTGTGTGTGTGTGTACTCGTTAGTTACCATTTTGTCCTAGTGTCGATTAGACACTAGGCCTGTTGTACATACGTGGATGTGTGTGTATGTGTGTGTGTGTGTGTGTGTGTGTGTGTGTGTGTGTGTGTGTGTGTGTGTGTGTGTGTGTGTGTGTGTGTGTGTGTATACTCACCTAATTGTGGTTGCAGGGGTCGAGTCTCAGCTCCTGATCCCGCCTCTGCTGGTCGCTACTGGTTTCATACCTATTCTTAAAGCTATGTGTGGATTCTGCCACTACCTCTTCACTGTCCAGGTTTACCTGGAGACGCTTCCGGAGGTCAGCGCCCCCGCGGCCCGGCCACAGACCAGCCCTCGTGGTTGCTGCCTTGATCAATCAAGCTGTCAGTGCCCGCCGTCAGTCATCTAACATATGCACCACAACCCGGCTGATCAGGAACTGTTTTCTGGAAGCTGTCGAGTTCCCTCTTGAAGACAGTCAAGGGTGTGTTGATGATCCCCTTTATGTATGAAAGGTGTTGAAGAGTCGTGGTCCCTTAACACTTACTGAGTTCTCTCTCAGTGTACTCATCACCGTCTGTCAAGCTTCTTGTGTTCATAAGTAGTATTTCTGGCGTGTAGGTTTGGTCTACCTTGAGGGCATTCCGGGGATCAACGCCCCCGCCACCCGATCCACGACCAGGCCTCCCGATGGACCACAGCCTGATGAACGAGGCTGTTATTGCTTAGCCGCACGCAGTTCAACGTACGAACCACAGCTCGGCTGATCCGGCACCGACTCTAGGCATCTGTCCAGCTCCCTCCTCAAGACAACCATGGACCTACTGGTAACTCCCCTTATGGTAGCAACCCCTCCAATATCTTTCAGATGTAGACCACGATGTATCCCTCTCGCTTACGTTCTAAGGAGTACAGTTCTAAGGACTTCAAGCACTCCCAGCAATTTAGGTGCTGGACTGAGTATACCAGATGTGAGGGTTCTCTGTACACCTTCCACCTAGTAATTTCGCCTGCCCCCAAGGTGACTATTAGAATACAGCAATACTCCAGCCTAGAGATAACTAGAACCTTTAAAACAAGAGATGCCAAGGCACTAATGACACTCTTCATGCCACTGCCTCTCTAACCATGAACAAAAGAAACAAGAAAGGCAAAGATCAATACTGAATCACGAATGTGCAGACCAAGGGAATGTGCAAGTGGGATAGTAAGAAATATATAGTGAATCAAAATACTGAAAACTGGGGAAAACTGAAAGCTAGAAGCGAATATGAAAGTACAAGGAGAGCTGGAAGCGAATGTGAAAGAATAAGAAGGAGAACTGAAAGACAATTTGAAAATGACAGAATTAAAGATCAAAACTGAAGCAAAGTTCCTGCACAGCCACATAAGAAAGAAGAAGACAACTGCAGGAACAAGTAATGAGACTGAAGGAGGAGGAGGAGGATGAGACGCAGACACAGATGGACAAAGAAGCATGTGAAGACCCCAGCAAAAGATTCAGAGCTCTGTATAAAGAAGAAAGTGACAAGTTACCAGAATGTACTGATGTCTGAGCAGATCAACAGGTCCTAGAAAGAATTAGAACAAAAAAAAAGGTAAACTCTAAGACTACTGGAAGCTGATATAACAAAAGCAATGGAACCAGATAACATATCTCCATAGGTACTAAGAGAAGAACCAGTAAGTATCCTACAAGCAAAGGACTACAACCAATCTCAGTAATCGAGGCAGTTTCCAGAAAATTAGAAAAAGCAAAATGTGCTCCTTATATACAAAGAGAGAGACACTGAATTACTTACAAGTCAAAAGTTCTGGAAAAACAGTAAGGACAAAAAATGAGGCTCATCGGAGAGAAGATCTTTACGGAAAACCCATAACAGATGCAGAGGTGGAAAATCTTGTCTTACAAATTTGTTGGAGTTCTGTGATACAGTCACAGAAGCAAAAAAAAAAAAAAAAACACAGGGCTGGAGGGGGCGCGAACGGCAGCTTCTTGGATCATAAGAAAGCATTTGATGCTCAAATCTGCACACTGAAGTGAGAGGTATGGAAGGTATAGCAGAACATGTAAAACAAACCCGGTGAATAGTAAGGTCTATGTGAGCATAGTATCAACATCCGTGAACCCAGATGATCGAGCATCTTAACAGAACACGCATAGAAGACTTCAAGAGGAAACTTGACAAGTGCCTCCGCTTTAAAGGATATGTAGAGCAGTGGACTGACAGCAACAATAGCCTGGCTAACCAAGCAAGCACTAGACAAGCCTCGCACAGGACCTGGCTGCGGGATTAGTAAACTTCTTGAAACCCATCAAAGGTAAACCAATACCAGAGATTAGTGGAGACATTAGAAGGACAGGAAGTGTTAAGGCCGAGAGCTACAGTGGGTGAGGAAGTGTTGGAATGACACTGGATGAGATTCTCAGGTACACCCGGCCCGGGTCTTGTCCAACTGGTGAGGAATGAGAGAGGACAGTGAGGGGATGACACATCAGAATAGAGAGAGCAACGAGTGGAGTTCCGCAAGGATCAATATTACGACCTATACTCTTCCTAATGCACGTAGACAACTTACCTTAGATAATCTAGTCATATGCGTCGCTGTTCCGTTCAGAAGACTGAGGATCGAGCCTCCACCACGTGTGTGTGTGTGTGTGTGTGTACTCACCTAGTTGTACTCACCTAGTTGAGGTTGCGGGGGTCGAGTCCGAGCTCCTGGCCCCGCCTCTTCACTGATCGCTACTAGGTCACTCTCCCTGAGCCGTGAGCTTTATCATACCTCTGCTTAAAGCTATGTATGGATCCTGCCTCCACTACATGTGTGTGTGTGTGTGTGTGTGTGTGTGTGTGTGTGTGTGTGTGTGTGTGTGTGTGTGTTGTGTGTGAGTTTTGTGTGTGTGTGTGTGTGTGTGTGTTGTGTGTGTGTGTGTGTGTGTGTGTGTGTGTGTGTGTGTGTGTGTGTGTGTGTGTGTGTGTGTGTGTGTGTTGTGTGTGTGTGTGTGTGTGTGTGTTGTGTGTGTGTTGTGTGTGTGTGTGTTGTGTGTGTGTGTGTTGTGTGTGTGTTGTGTGTGTGTTGTGTGTGTGTTGTGTGTGTGTGTTGTGTGTGTGTGTTGTGTGTGTGTGTGTGTGTGTGTGTGTGTGTTGTGTGTGTGTGTGTTGTGTGTGTGTATTGTGTGTGTGTGTGTGTACACTAGTGTGTTTGTGTGTGTGTGTACTCGTGTGTGTGTACTCACCTATTTGTGGTTGCAGGGGTCGAGTCTTAGCTCCTGGCCCCGTGTGTGTGTGTGTGTGTGTGTGTGTGTGTGTGTGTGTGTGTGACCATTTAATATTTGCACTGTGACCGGGTGTGGACGAGTGAATGGCGCATTACTTTCATAATTTGTTCATGACTGTAACCATGTATAGACGTGTAGATGATTCATTACCGTCGTAACTTGTTCATGATCGTGACTAGGTCTACCTGGGGTTCATTACCTTTGTAACTTGTTTATGATTGTGACTAGATCTACATGGAGTTCATTACTTTTGTACATTGTTCAGCTATAAAAACTTTGGTATCCAGTCCCTGGACCCATTATGTACCTCTATAATCCTTCAACTACCGCCCACAGGATTGGTATGGGGTGACTACCGCCCATAGGATGGGTATGGGGTGACTGCCTCCCACAGGATGGGTATGGGGTTACTACCGCCCTCAGGATGGGTATGGGGTTACTACCGCCCACAGGATGAGTATGGGGTGCATAATAAAGATATTAAACTAACCCTAACCCTCCTGTCCTCCAGTGTCGTCAGGCCGATTTCTCTTAACCTTTCTTCGTAGGACATTTTCCTTAGCTCCTGGAATAGTTTTGTTGCAAACTTTCTCTAATTTGTGGATGTGGTTGACGAGCTGTGGGCTCCAAACCACTGCTGCATACTCCAGTATGGGCCTGACGTACACGATGTATAGAGCCTTGAACGATTCCTTACTGAGGTATTGGAACGCTGTTCTCAGGTTTGCCAGGCGCCCATATGCTGCATCAGTTATCTGGATGATGTGCGCCTCAGGAGATGTGCAGTCTGGTCACCTAGCCTATAATGTGTCTGGAGTCTACTTTGGCCTTGCCCAATCTTCATGACTTTGCATTTCTTAGGGTTAAATACCAGGAGGTAGTTTCTTGTCCGATTTAATTCTCATTAACTTCATATCATACGCAAACAGGGATACATTTGAGTCTATGCCTTCCATCATGTCATACACACATACCAAAAACAGCACTGGAAAATGCAATCTACCCACTCCTCTCTCTCATGTCATACTTCCATTACCTTGTCATTAAACTCCAGCAGGTTTGTGGCACATGATTTCCCTTCCTTGAAACCGTGCTGGTTGTCATTTATAAGCTTGTTCCTTTCAAAGTGCTCCATCACTCTCCTCCTGATAATCTTCATCATGACGTTGCATACAATACACGTCAGTGACGCTGGCCAGTAGTTGAATGCCTTGTGTGTGTCTCCTTTCTTAAAAATTGGGACTACATTTGCCGTCTTACATACATGAAGTAGTTGCGCAGTTTCAATGGATGTGTTGACACACACAGCATCTCTGCTCCCTCTCTAAGGACCCATGGAGAGACATTTTCCGCCACAGCCTATGAGGTGTCAAGTTCACGTCGCAGCTTCTTCACCTCTTCCTCGGTTGTGTGTACTTCATCCAGCAATTGTTGGAATATCCCTTGTTGGTGTACTCCCCTGCTCTGACTTCTTGGAGTCCTTTCTGTTTCCACTGTAAATACTCCTTTAAATCTCATGTTGAGCTTCTCACATACTTCTTGGTCGTTTCTTGAGAGCTCGCCATCTTTCTCAACCTGATTACTTGGTCCTTGACTGCTGTTGTCCTCCTAATGTAGCTATAGAACAGTTTCGGGTCAGACTTGACTTTCGATGATATGTCGTTTTCGTATTCTCGCTGGGCCTCCCACCTTATGTGTGCATACTCGTTGGTGGCTTCTCGACTAATCTCTATTTTCCTGGGTCCTTTGTCTTCTGTACTTTTCCCATTTTCTAGTACACTTAGTTTTTGCCTCCCTACACCTCTGGGTGGCCTTAAGGCTCGTTCCAGACTTCCCATTAATTCTGTTGC
>NC_091292.1:72492917-72500417 GCF_038502225.1 Cherax quadricarinatus
ACACTCCTGAGAGTGTTAAAAATATACAAATACACATAATGCGCAGTAATTTCATGATTAAAAGCAAAATCGAAGGCAGTGGTGGTGTAAAAATAGATATAGTAGCGAGAAGGCTACCACAGAGAATAAATATAATTAGGGAAGGCAGCTCAGTGGCCCGCATCATGCTCACTGACCTGTGTAAAAACAACAACACAGCCCTCATGGGTGGGAATACGGTCGAAAAAACAGCTTACGTAAAACACAGGAGTGTCGCACAATGACACTTTCAACAGAGCGCACGTTTCTATATGACACGTTTCCTTACAGACGAGCTTCATTAGAGAATCCAACGTTTCACTCACATGACCTAAAAAATCTCGCCTGTGAGCGAAACGCTGTCTAGCTCTAAATAATAAACAGGATTATAAATTTAACAATTCATAAGTTAGGTAGTTAGACCGGAGCTTTAGTAAACACTGTTTATTAAAGCTTGTGCTTCACTGTGTCATGTGCTTCACTGCGTCGTGTGTTTCACTGTGTCATGTGCTTCACTGTGTCATGTGCTTCACTGTGTCATGTGCTTCACTGCGTCGTGTCCTTCACTGCGTCGTGTGCTTCACTGTGTCATGATTTTCCCTACATATGCGTCACTGCTTCGTGTTCTTCCCTGTGTCACGTGCTTCCCACCGCCAAGTACTTCACTGTGTCATGTGCTTCCCTGCATCTTGTGCTTCACCGCGTAGTGTTTTTCCCTGCGTTTTGTGCTTCCCTGCTTCACACGCTTCCCTGAGTCGTGTGTTTCCCTGCATTGTGTACTTCACTGCAGCGTGTTCTTCCCTGCGTCGAGTGCTTCCTTGCAGCTTGTACTTCCCATCGGTGTGTGCTTCACTGCGTCGTGTGTTTCTCTGTATCCTGTGCTTCTTCCTGTCGTGTGCTTCACTGCGTCGCGTGCTTCACTTCCTACGTCATATGCTTCCCTGCGTCTTGTGCTTCACTGAGTTGAGTTCTCTGTGTCATGTGTTTCATTGTGTCGTGTATTTCACTGTCATGTGCTTCACTGTGGTGTGTATTTTCCTGAATTGTGTGTTTCACTGCATCATGTGCATTACTGCGTCGTGTGCTTCCCTGCGTCGTACACTTCCCTGCATCATGTGATTCACTGCATCGTGTTCTTCCCTGCAACATGTGCTTCCCTGTATCATGATCTTCCCTTCGTGTTCTCCGTCTCAGATTCTTCTCTGCATCATGTACTTCCCACCGCCGCGTGCTTCACTACGCCATGTGATTCCCTGAGTCGTGATGTTTCCTGCATCATGTGCTTCACTGCATCATATGCTTCACTGCATTTTACACTTTCCTATCTTGTGTGCTTTACTGTGTAGCGATCTTCCCTGCACCGTGTGCGTCACTGTGTCATGTTCTTCCCTGCGTTGTGTGCTTCCCTTCATTGCGTGCTTCACTGTGTCGTGGTCTTCCCTGCATCATGTGCTTCACTGAGTCGTATTCTTCCCTGTGACGTGTGCTTCCTTGCAGCTTGTGGTTCCAACCACTGTGTGCTTCACTGCATCATGTGCTTCTCTGCATCCTGTGCTGCTTTGTGTTGTGTGCTTCATGCATTGCGTGCTTCACTGCATCATGTGCTTCTCTGCATCCTGTGCTGCTTTGTCTTGTGTGCTTCATGCATTGCGTGCTTCACTGCATCATGTGCTTCTCTGCATCCTGTGCTGCTTTGTGTTGTGTGCTTCATGCATTGCGTGCTTCACTGCGTCATGTGTTTCCCTGTGTTGCGTGCTGCACTGAGTCGCATGCTTTAATGTGTCATGTGCTTAACTGGAACATGTGCTTCCCTGCGTCTTGTGCTTCACTATGTTGCATTCTCTGTGTCATGTGTTTCACTGCATTGTGTGTTTCACTACCTCGTGTTGATGCAACATTATATGTTTATTGTGTAAACACCTTAATAAATGTACGTACATGTGTACTTACATGCACTTATGCCAGTGCACACACACACACACACACACACACACACACACACACACACACACACACACACACGCACACACATGCCCTATCAGACCACAGGGGGGCCCAGGAAAAGTCGAGGAGTGAAAGTGGCAGGCTGTTGGGTACAGGGACTGCAGTCAGAGAGGGGAATGAAGGAAGGGAAGGAGACAGGTCCTCTGCAGAGGCGTTATCAGATCATCAACAGATCCAGGGCAATGTTAAGGAAAGCAGTAATAGAAATACTTAAATCGGATCAAGAGATATGAAGGGAAATGCAATGGGAGGATGAAAGGGAGAGTTCAGTCTTTGTTCATGGGCTTCAGGAAGCCAAAGAGGCAACTTATGAAGTATGACGACAGGGGGAGAAAAAAGGGTTTGAAAATATCATGAAAGAGATAGGAGAGGAAGACATGACCCAGCTGACAAATTTTCAAGAATATGAGGGCTCTCAAGGGAAAGAAACCGTCTAATCAAATTGATTTTCAAGTCAAAAACAATGCAAAACAGGATCCTGCATAAGAAAGCACAACTAGGGGACAAATCAAATTACCAGTGGGTCTACCTTGACTGCGACAGAACACAAGAAAAAAGACAGAAACTGAGTGAGAGGATACAAAGACGCAAGGAGAAGGAAAGATAGTCAAGGATGGAGATGGACAGGGGAACTCAGACTCAGGAGGAAGAGAAAACACAATCTCCCTCAGAATCACCTACAGAAGACCTTCAGCCCTGACAACTTTACCACAACCAAGGAAACTAACCCAATATAATCCATACTCCATACCCACAGCCCCCTACCCGTTCCTCCACAAATTCTACCTTCACAGCAACCCTCTATAGTATTTTGCCAGGTCTCCCCCCCCCCATCAACTCCAATAAACCCCCAGAGTGCAGTATTAAAAAAGAAGCTGAAGGTTTGGCACACTAGTGCAGACTGAATAACAAATAAATGTGAGGAGTGGCATGAAAGAATCGTGGAGACATCTCCAGATATTATAGCACTCATAGAAACGAAGCTGACAGGGATGATAACAGGTTCAATCTTTTCATCTGGGTATCAGATCCTGAGGAAAGATAAAGGGAGCAGAGGGGGAGGAGGATTTGCATTGCTCATCAAAAACCAGTGGATATTTGAGGAAATGGAATCAATGGACAGAATGGAAGAAAGGGACTACATGATAGGAACAATTCAGACTGGGGGTCCCATGGTGGTGATTGCAGTGATGTACAACCCACCACAGAATAGCAAGGGAAGGATATGATGAGAGTAATGGTTGACACACTAGCAGAGGTCGCCAGAAGGGCCCACATGGGTAGGGCAAAGTGACTAGTTGTGGGTGATTTTCAATCACAAGATTAGGAAAACCTGGAGCCACATGGGGGACCTGAAACATGGAAAGATAAGATGATGGAGGTGGTACTGGTAAACCTCATGCATCAACATGTCAGGAACACTACCAGACAGAGAGGAGAGGATGATCCAGCAAGACTGGACCTCATATTCACCTTGAGTAGCTCTGACATTGACTTCACATTTAAAAGACCACCTGGAGTTAATGATCATGTGGTCCTGAACATTGCATACATTGTAGAGTTCAGAGTGGACAGTGAAGTAAGAATTATCTGCATGAGGTACAGTGTCAAAGAGAAATAGTGGTAAAAAAAGAAAACGAAATGATAGAATACGTGACAACAAAATGCAATGAGGCAGAGAAGAGGTTTGTTCCCAAGGCCAACAGAAATTATGGGAAGGTCAGAATGAGTCCTTGGTTCACCCAAAGATATAGAGAGGCCAAAGCCAAGTGTGCTAGAGAATGGAAAAAGTATAGATAACAAAGAACCCAGGAAAATAAGGAGAATAGCTGAAGAGCCAAAAATAAATATGCATGAATGAGGAGAGCAGCCCAGCGGCAATTCGAGAATGACATAGCATCGAAAGCCAAGTCTGACCCGAAGATGTACAGCCACGTCAGGAGGAAAGCAATAGTCAAGGACCAGATAATTAGGCTGAGGAAGGTAGGAGGGGAGTTCACAAGAAATGACTGAGAAGTATGTGAAGAGTTAGTTGAACGTGAGATTTAAGGAAGTATTTTCAGTGGAGACTGAAAGGACTCTGGAAAGCCAGAATGGTGGGGTACACCAACAAGTGCTGGACACAATACACACAACCGAGGAGGAAGTGAAGAGACTGCTAAGTGAACTAGATACCTCAAAGGCGGTGGGACTGTACAATATCTCTCCATGGGTCCTGAGAGGGAGCAAAGGCACTGTGTGTGCCACTAACAACAATCTTAAATAAATCGGACGAGAAACTGGCTCCTGGAATTTAGCCCTACCAAATGCAAAGTTATGAAGATTGGGGAAGGGGAAAGGAGACCGCAGATAAAGTACAGGCTTTGGGGACAAAGACTGCAAGCCTCACTTAAAGAAAAAAATATTGGGGGTGAGTACAATACCGAGCACATCTCCTGAGGCGCACATCAACAAAATAACTGCTGCAGTATATAGACACCTGGAAAACCTAAGGATAGCATTCCGACACCTCAGTGAGGAATCGTTGAAGACTCTGTACACCGTGTACGTCAGGCCCATATTGGAATATGCAGCACCAGTTTAGCACCCACACCTGGTCAATCACGTCAAGAAATTAGAGAAAGTGCAAAGGTTTGCAACAAGACTAATCCCAGAGCTAAGGGGCATGTCCTATGAGAGAGGTTAAGAGAAATCGACCTGACAACACTGAAGAACAGGAAGTATAGGGGGATATGATAATGACATTTGCAATACTGAGAACTGACAAAGTGCGATAGGGACAGAATGTTTAGGAGAAGGGACACGGCAACAAGGGGTCACAACTGGAAGCTGAAGATTCAGATGAGTCAGAAGGGTGTTAGGAAGTATATCTTCAATCATAAAGTTGTCAGGTAACGTAATAGTCTGGAAAGTGATATAGTGGTATGATCAAGCTCATGGAGCAGGAAGAGAATGGACCTAGCAGCGACCAGTGAAGAGTCGTGGCCAGGAGCTATGAGCCGACCCCTGCAACCACGATTAGGTGAGTACAGTTAGGCGAGTACACACACACAGAGGCCACTACATATCCAGAAATAAACACAATGCATCACGCAAGGCTGCTCCTCCATCACATCGGTCAAATGCAAATTGCTTATGCACACACACACACACACACACACACACACACACACACACACACACACACACATACACACACACATACACACACATGCGCATACACACACACATGTGCATACACACACAGATACACGCACACACACTCATACACACACACTCATACACACACACACATACACACACACACACACAAACACACACACACAAACACACACACACACACACACACACACACACACACACACACACACACACACACGAGATTGGCCCTAGTATTCACCATGAGTAGCGCAGATACTGAGGACATCACATATGAAAGACCCCTTAGGGTCACTGACCATGTGGTTCTGAGTTTCCACTACATAGTAGAGTTACAATTGGAGGAGGAAGCAGGAAGGACCGGACGTATGAAGTCAAACTGCAGGAAAGGGAACTATGTAGGCAAGAAGAACTTCTTTTATGGGATTCAGTGGGACAGAGAGCTGACAGGGAAGTAAACGAGATGATGGAATATATGACGACAATATGCAAAGAAGCTGAGGAGAGATTTGTACCCAAGGGTAACAGGAATAACGAAAAAGCCAGGATGAGCCCGTGGTTCACCCAAAGGTGCAGGGAGGCCAAAACCAAGTGTGCTAGGGAATGGAAGAAGTGTAGAAGTCAAAGGACCCAAGAGAATAAGGAGAGCAGTTGCAGAACCAGAAATGAATAAGCACAGGTAAGAAGGGAGGCCCAAAGACGATATGAGAATGACATAGCAGTGGAAGCTAAATCTGACCCAAAGCTGTTGCACAGCCACATCAGAAGGAAAACAACAGTCAGGAATCAGGTAATCGGGGTGACGAAGGAAGGAGGGGGAGGTCACAATAAAAAATGACCGCGAAGTATGTGAGGAGCTCAACATGAGATTTAAAGAAGTGTTCACAGAGACAGAAGAGCCTCCAGAAAGGCGGAGAGGTGGGGGTACTCTATCAAGTGTTCTAAGAAGTGAAGAGGCTGCTAAATGAGCTGGATACCTCAAAGGCAATAGGGTCGGGTAACATCTCTCCATGGGTCCTGAGAGAGGGAGCAGAGGCGCTTTGTGTACTACTAACAACTATCTTCAACACATTTCTCGAAACACGGCGACTACCTGAAGTATGGAAGACAGCAAATGTAGTCCCAATTTTTTAAAAAAAGAGACAGTTACGAAGCATTAATCTACAGACCAGTGTCACTGACGTGTGTAGTATGCAAGGTCATGAAGAAAATTATCAGGAGAAGTGTGGTAGAGTACCTAGAAAGGAATGAACTTATCAAAGACAGCCAGTACGGTTACAGGGATGGGAAATCCTGTGTCAGAAACCTACTGGAGTTTTATGACAGGGTGACGGCAGTAAGGTACGAGAAACTGGGGTGGGTAGATTGCAAATTTTTTGAACTGTAAGAAGGCGTTTGACACAGTTCCACACAAAAGCTGGAGGACGAGGAAGGGATAACAAGGAAGGCATCATAATGGATTAGGGAATACCTGTCAAGAAGACAATAGCGAGTCATTGTACGTGGCGAGGTGTCAGAGTGGGCGCCTGTAACGAGCGGGGTGCCACAGGGATCAGTCGTAGGACCGGTGCTGTTTCTGGTATTTATGAATGACATGACGGAAGGAATAGAATCCAAAGTGTCCCTGTCTGCAGATGATGTGAAGTTGATGAGAAGAATTCAGTCGAACTAGGACCAGGCAGAACTACAGAGAGATCTGGAGAGGCTGCAGGCCTGGTCCAGCAACTGGCTCCTAGAGTTCAACCCCACCAAGTCATGAAGATCGGGGAAGGGCAAAGAAGACCACAAACGGAGTACAGTCTAGGGGGCCAGAGCCTGCAAACCTCACTAATGGAAAAGGATCTTGGGGTGAGTATAACGCCAGGCACATCTCCTGAGGCGCACATCAACCAAATAACTGCTGCAGCATATGGGCGCCTAGCAAACCTCAGAACAACATTCTGACATCTTAATGAGGAATCGTTCAGGACCCTGTACACTGTGTACGTTAGGCCCATATTGGAGTATACAGCACCAGTTTGGTGCCCTCTCCTAGCAAAGCATGTAAGGAAACTAGAGAAAGTACAAATGTTTGCAACAAGACTACTCCTGGAGCTAAGGGGAATGTTCTACGAGGAGAGGTTAAGGGAAATCGACTTGACACTGGAAGAATGCTGAGGTAGGGGGGATATGATCACGACATATAAAATACTAAGAGGAATCGACAGAGACAGGACGTTCCAGAGATTGGTCACAGCAACAAGGGATCACAGTTGGAATTTGAAGACTCAAATGAACCACAAGGATGTTAGGAAGTATTGCTTCAGTCATAGAGTTGTC
>NC_091292.1:72505417-72535417 GCF_038502225.1 Cherax quadricarinatus
CAGGCACCGATCTGCCCTGAATGTTTCTCTGGGTCGTCCTCATCTGATGGCAGTCTGGGCGCTTTCCCTGGTCATTTTGTTTGCCAGAGGTGTCCTCACTCGCCTACAGTGGAATAATGACAAGAAGGAAGGAGGAGGAGGGGCAAGCATCACCCGATGAAGCACCAGTACTCGCTGCCCATTACAATAATACTGTAGAGGCCCCGCTACTTGTTAACACCCTTTAGAAATCCCAGAAGTGCTGTAGTATACGGTATCAAGTGGGAGGGCCAGAGGAAAAGACTAGTGGCCTATCCATTATGATGTTTAACGCAAAATGAAATTATGTATAACAAAGAAGACTGAAAAATGTAACATCTACATATAACTGGTTCCAACGGTGTTGTATATGTATAATGTTAATTCACTAATCTTACCGAAGAAACCGCCGACGACGTAACATTAGACGCTCCATGCGACCTTGGAAATATAAACACTTATTACTACGTTTCGCCCATGCAGTGGGCTTCATCCAGTCCCTGCGACCTTAACGAAAACACCGTCGGATTCAGAACCTTCGGCCAATTCGCGATGAAAGCTAATTTCGTAACGGCAATCGTAAAACCTAATTAAGTCGCCAAAAAAATCTGCTGTGGTTACAAGAGCGTCTTACTTGTCCCTGGCTGTTACCAGACCCAACTCAAGAATTAGAATGCAGACGCAAGAGTCACCAGTGATGTCACTATACGCAATGACCACAAACATTATGTGATCTGATACATGTTACATTAAGAGTGGACTATGGCTAGAGCTCGCCTTGAAGGGATGAAGTAGACATATTCATCCGGTACCTGAGGAAGTGCGTGATTTGTCAAGGCTGAGCTGCAGATGTTATCAACGATGATGTGAGATAGTATAAACCTTGGTAATAAATACCGACAAGTTGGTTTAGAAAGACACGTAAGCAAACACTATAACATATGTTATAGTGTTTGCTTACGTGTCTTTCTAAACCATGGGAGATAGTAAACAGAGCAGTATGCAAGATACTTCATTCCATGATGACTCGACTGTTTTCCATTGGTAGTGGGTTTCGATGAAGCTTTGTCTGAGATTCCCAGGGGATCTTGATGCCGCCATACAGGGACCTTGATGTCGCCAAACAGGGACCTTGATGCCGACATACAGGGACCTTGATGCCACCATATAGGGACCTTGATACCGCCATATAGAGACCTTGATGCCGCCGTACAGGGACCTTAATGCCGCCATACAGGGATTTTGAAACTTCCCGGAGCTACAGGGACCTTGTTACCGCCCAACGATACACAGATCCTGATGACCGATTTTGATTCCCGTACGATAACTCGAGAAAGCCTCTGCTGATCGGTTTCAAATTTTCAACACTGGTGTATCCGACTTAGAGGAAGGTTCGGATTGTTACTGAAATGTGTAGGTCTCAATATGTCAATTTCATTTTTTTTTCTGCTCTTAACAGCTTCGATCTTTAATGGGGCTGTATAGCCCTTGTGGTTTAGCGCTTCTTTTTTATAATAATAATAATAATAATAATAATCTTTAATGGAGCATACTTCTTGCCAAAAGTATGATACTTTTGTGTGTAGGCTTTTCAAGTTCGTATCTTCCGATTCATTTACATAAGTAATCAACTTGGAATTCTTGGATTTTTGCTTTTACACAAATCAATAACTGGAGAACGCATCTGACGAATGCATCTTCTGGATGGTTTGTAACCCTCGGTGATGGTGTGTTTTCTGCAGTGTAAGCTTCGTGTTGATTTTATGTACATAACTGGTATATAATACCGAGAAGATGAAGAATCAGACACATGTGCAGCATCTGGGTATCTTCATTTGAAGACGTTTCGCCATCCAGTGGCTTTATCAGTACAATACTAGACGAGGTAATCAGTCCCTTGGAGTTGGTGGAGAGCACCTTAGTGCTCCTCACCAAGTCCAAGATTGAGGGACTAATTACGTCACCTTTTGCATATTGTTGTAAACTCTTCATATAATGTTCTTGTATTAATAAAGCCTCATGATGGCGACATGTCTAGAAATAAAAGTACCCAGATGATGGGTATTGATTTTAATTCGCAAATTTTCTTCAGTAAGCTGCTGCCTTTGCAATAACTGGAAAATGCATTTTGTGATCGGTTTGTAACCTTAAGCGCTGGAGTGTCTTAGAGATATATTTCGATTGATTTTGGGATGTGAGGATGCCAGTTTACCACTTTTGTTAAAAACAATTGGGAAAATTTAAATACTTGTTTTACTTCTATAATTTGTAAATACCTCATTCGATCGGCTTCAAACCTTCAATATTGTAACGGAAGAACGAAACTTCTAAGAGACTGCAAACGTAAAATGCTGGTATATTTTGGGATATTCCTCTCTCTGTGATAACTAGAGAATGTCTCTTCATATAGGCTTTAAACCTTCATGGCTGATGTTTCATAGTGGAAGGTTTAAATCAGTTTGGGACTGTTCAAGTGCCAATTTGCCATTTTTGTGAATAAATAATGATATTAATTTCCTTACGATAACTTGTTAACGCCTCTTCTGATTGGTTTCAGATCTTCCTTCCTGATATTTACCAACATTCGAACTTCACGCCGAACTTCGTACTATTTCACTTGCGTATATTAAGGTAGAGGAGACCCGGCCATGTGGAATACTGGAATGTCTTTCTATCATTAAAAATAATAATAATAATCTTTATTTCTACAAGTACATGATACAGCTTATGCAGACCGAGCTGATATTTGTGATATACTACACAGAAAGCCCCTGGTTATGCACAGCATTTCGGGCAACTTAGGTTAATCTTGTTCCCCAAGATGCGACTCACACTAATTAGTTAGCACTCAGGTACCTACTTGCTGCTGGGTGAACAGGAGCAGCAGGTGTGTCTTAAGAAAACACGCCCAATGTTTCCACCCGTACCGGGAATCGAGTCACGGACCCCAATGTGTTAATTGAGTGCGCTACCAACCGAGCTACTCTGAAGGAAAACTATATACTTGGAGTACAGTGGTTGGAGCTTACACTCAAGATCCTGACAGTCTTTCACAGCTCATTAAGCTCATGTTACGCTGCTAATTTTGGCTGATGGTCTGCGAGTGACTGAATAAATTCCCCAACTCCACCTCCCCTCCCCACTTCCACCTCCCCTCCCCACCCTTAACATAACACACACTAATAATGACTAAACTAATCTCCCAAGTACACCTCCCTCCCTCTCTCCCTCCCACACACACACACACACACACACACACACACAGCAGAAGAGACTGGCCAAACCACCACTCACCCAATCAACACACTTCCCAGCAACTTTAGCGACAACATAACATTAATGGTTTAATTACCGGTATTGCATCAGGGAAGCTTTCGTCTTGTTAAACATCACCATCATCAAGTAATGAAACACTCACCTTCAATGGGAATCACCATCATCAAGTTATACAAGACTGACCTTGAGGGAGCTGGTGTCAGCTGGTGAGATGAAGGCACTTGTCAGGTAGGGTAGGAAGCAATGAGACTGCAATAAGGAGAGAAACTATTGTAGTAGTGGCAACAAGATTAACTTAAAGAGAGAGAAAGAGAGAGAGAGAGAGAGAGAGAGAGAGAGAGAGAGAGAGAGAGAGAGAGAGAGAGAGAGAGAGAGAGAGAGAGAGAGAAAGACAGACAGACAGGAAGGAGAGAATATAGGGGTATTTGCAGACAGGATCTGACTTTTTATTGGTAAAAAAATACTTTCACAGTAAATGGCTGACTGAACATAATGAATTATACAGATATAAAACTCCAATGCTGAAAGTATAGTTAAAGGGGAAACTGCAGGATTTAAACGTGCAAAGAGAAACAGAATTATATTAAATTCATAAGGAAGCACCAGATGAAACTAGAATTTCTAGAAGTCAGCGAAGTTAAAACGTTTATTTACTATTTTAGAATCATGGCTAGGCACGTTACCCTCTTAATATACTCTCAAAAAAAAATATGTTTTAAGATCACTAGAAAAGACGAAACTCTGATGAAATAGTTCTTTGTATATTTAAACACATTTAAATACATTTTCCCCCCCAAAATTCTTGCCAATATACATACATTTTCCATGTATATTTATATTATAGTTCCAAGTTGTATACTTGGGGAGTTGAATGATAGCTTTAGGCCTTCCAGGAGCTTGCAATGTTTGATCGACACCATGCCTAACCCTTCTAGGGTAGGGTAGGTGCCTGAGCCCGAGCCTTTAGCTCATAAGACTGTCATTCCCATTTGCCCCCTTGGGGCGGGGATGGCAGACCAGAGAGGCCTAGCTTGTGGCTAGGCCTGGGGACAGTTGGTCCCAAAGATGATGGTCACAGACCGGGCCGCGGGGGCGTTGACCCCCGAAACTCTCTCCAGGTAAACTCCAGGTACTTGTGCCTCCTCCCATGGGAGACTTAGGTCTCAGACACTCCCTAAAGAGGGAGCCAAGGCCGGGCCACCACTTGGACAAGGCCCGGGCCGGGAGAATACCGGCTAATCTTTAACTAACTAAATTGCAATGTTGCAGAAAAAGGAGGATTTCCATGCAATCACGTCCTTTTTCTGCAACATTGCAAGCTTCTGATGTGTTGATTGTAGGATGAAAGGCCTAGAGCTATTATTCACTTACCCTGTGGTTTTTTGCATTTTAAATCGCTTGTTCGCGATTATTGCATTTTATATATATATATATATATATATATATATATATATATATATATATATATATATATATATATATATATATATATATATATATATATATATATACAGTAGACCGTCGTTTAGCACGAGTTTATTTGGCACGATTTGGGTACAGCAGGATTGAAGAATTGCGGCACAATTTTATGTAACACGTCGTATGATGAATTTAACATGGCTCAGTTTGCTGGAAGGAAAAAAAAAATCCCTTTCTTCAAGCGGCCGCCATGTTGTGGTTCAGCTGGGGAGACCTGCCACCGTCCCCAGCCACCCCCCCCCCCCCCCCACCACCCCACCATCACTTGACTGACTTACTGAATCACTTGTCTAAATGACTTAAAGTTAGACACTCCAATACAACCATCAACTCCAGTACCAGAACCTCTACCATCCACCTCAGTAGGACCACAACATAACTCTCTCTTCACAATCATCCACGAACACCAGCACCCACAATTTAAGGTAAGAAATACTATTATTTCTGTTACATTTGTAGTCTTAAGGTGTAAAAACAACATATTACATCATAACAATGAACTACAACTACATTTTCGCTTTTATTTTTGTAAGATGTGGAGGCCTAAAAAAAAGTTGTTTGGCTTTTTAGGGGCTCCCAGGAACGTAATATTATTTTTCCCATAAGTTCACCAAACATGGTGTTTTCAGGAACGTAACTGTGTTAAATGACGGTCTACTGTACATATACACACGTAACAACATGTACCGTATATGCCACCTTTATATCAACAATGTATCTCTTAAATCTTCTGTACCATATTATGTAATAAAATATTCCTATTAGTAAAAAAAAATATATATCAAAAGATGGGGTGGTAGGGGAAGTGGAATATTCAAAGGGCTTCAGGAAGAAATACAAATATTTTTCCTTGAAGCCTTTTTATCCACTTATCCGAGGCTATGGGTCCCACAATTTACACCAGAGGTGGACCCTAAATATATATATATATATATATATATATGTCGTGCCGAATAGGCAGAACTTGCGATCTTGGCTTAAATAGCAACGCTCGTTTTGCCATATAGGACAAGCGAAAATTTGTGTATGCAATAATTTCGCCAAAATCATTCTTAACCTAACGAAAAAAATATATTTCACTGTGTTTGTTTAGTATTAAATTATTGTAAAGAAATCTAAAATATATTTAGTTGGGTTAGGCTAAAATAAATTGTTCTTGTTATAATAAGGTTAGGTAAGTTTTCTAAGATTCTTTTGGTGCAAAATTAAAAATTTTTACATTAACATTAATGAAAAAAATATATCTTTAAACGTATGAGAGAAACTTTTAGAAAGGATTTAATTTTAAATGAGTTCTTACTAATTGACCAGTTTTACATATTCGGCACGACATATATATATATATATATATATATATATATATATATATATATATATATATATATATATATATATATATATAAGTCGTGCCGAATAGGCAGAACTTGCGATCTTGGCTTAAATAGCAACGCTCATCTTGCCATATAGGATAAGCGAAAATTTGTGAATGCAATAATTTCGCCAAAATCATTCTGAACCTAACGAAAAAAATATATTTCACTGTGTTTGTTTAGTATTAAATTATTGTAAAAAAATCTAAAATATATTTAGTTGGATTATGCTAAAACAAATTGTTCTTGTTATAATAAGGTTAAGGTTAAGTAAGTTTTCTAAGTTCCTTTTGGTGCAAAATTATAAATTTTTGCATCAACAATAATGAAAAAAAATATATCTTTAAACGTAAAAGAGAAAATTTTAGAAAGGACTTAATTTTAAATGAGTTCTTGCTAATTGACCAGTTTTACATATTCGGCACGACATTATATATATATATATATATATATATATATATATATATATATATATATATATATATATATATATATATATATATATATATATATGTCGTGCCGAATAGGCAGAACTTGCCATCTTGGCTTAAATAGCAACGCTCATCTTGCCATATAGGACAAGTGAAAATTTGTGTATGCAATAATTTCGCCAAAATCATTCTGAACCTAACGAAAAAAATATATTTCACTGTGTTTGTTTAGTATTAAATTACTGTAAACAATTCTAAAATATATTTAGTTGGGATAGGCTAAAATAAATTGTTCTTGTTATAATAAGGTTAGGTAAGTTTTCTAAGTTCCTTTTGGTGCAAAATTATAAATTTTTACATCAACATTAATGAAAAATATATATCTTTAAACGTATAAGAGAAATTTTTAGAAAGGACTTAATTTTAAATGAGTTCTTGCTAATTTACCAGTTTTACATATTCGGCACGACATATATATATATATATATATATATATATATATATATATATATATATATATATATATATATATATATATATATATATATATATGTCATGCCAAATATGTAAAACTTGCGATCTTGGCTTAAATAGCAACGCTCATCTTGCCATATAGGACAAGTGAAAATTTGTGCATGCAATAATTTCGCAAAAATCATTCTGAACCTAACGAACAAAAATATATTTAATTGTGTTTGTTTAATATTAAATTATTGTAAACTTATCTAAAATATATTTAGTTGGATTGCGCTTGTTATAATAATATTAGGTAAGTTTTCTAAGATTCTTTTGGTGCAAAATTATAATTTTTTTCATTAACATTAATGAAAAAATATATTTTTAAACGTATAAGAGAAAATTTTAGAACGGACTAAATTTTAAATGAGTTCTTGCTCAATGACCAGTTTTACCTATTAGGTATGACATATATATACAAATTATATATATATATATATATATATATATATATATATATATATATATATATATATATATATGCAATAAGATCACAGTAAACAGGTGATTTCAGAATATGCAAAACAACCACTCTGAAAGAATAGAGAAATTCCAAGCGCTTTCGTGACTACTCACATTATCAAGGAACTATGAAAGTAAAGCATCCAAGGAAGCTATATAAGGGGTCTGGCCAGCACCTCACTATCAGATCCCACAACGGTTAAACACCTGACGCGCGCCGACCCAACTTGGATAGGTCCTTTGCACAACTCACCCCACAAACTATTCTACCCAGACCCCTTATATAGCTTCCTTGGATGCTTTACTTTCATAGTTCCTTGATAATGTGAGTAGTCACGAAAGCGCTTGGAATTTCTCTATTCTCTCAGAGTGGTTGTTTTGCATATTCTGAAATCACCTGTTTACTGTGATCTTATTGCATATATATATATATATATATATATATATATATATATATATATATATATATATATATATATATATATATATATATATATATATATATGCAAAACAACCACTGTGAAAGAATAGAGAAATTCCAAGCGCTTTCGTGACTACTCACATTATCAAGGAACAATGAAAGTAAAGCATCAAAGGTATGTAAAGGGGTAGCCCACACCTCACTATCAGATCCCACAACAAAGAAACACCTGACGCGCGACTCATAAGGGAACACTGCAGCAGGTCCGCCGGCCCTAACTAGACACGTCCTTCACACAACCCACCAACAAACTATTCTACCCAAGAAATAAGAATTTTAAAAATTATTATTTGTCCAATGTATTATTAAATTCTTCCCAAATTCTATTAATTATAAATGGATCTAATTTATATAAACCAAAGGAAATATTCATATTATTGTCAAAACTGCTTTTTATGAAACAAGATTCAATTATATTCCTGTCGACCATGGACTTGCTTGATACTACTTTCTCAACTTTTTGAAAATCAATTGGATGGTTAAAATCTCTTACATGAATAAATAGAGCATTGGAAATTTGTCCAGTTCTAATGCTATATTTATGTTGTTTTAATCTTAGTTCGAGATTTTTACCAGGTTGACCTTGCAAATTTTGCAAGGAATCTTATAGACACATCCATCAGCATTTTGGGGGGAATTCTTTATCAAAAGTTTTTTTTTACTGTATCAAGATTTTTGAATACAACTTTAATATTAAAAGTCTTAAGAAGAGAAGGCATATCAACCAAGTTTTCATGGTAAGGGAGAACCAACATATTTTTAGTTGAATAAGGTTGGTTGTCCCTTTTTGGGTTGTAAAAAGTATTTCTAGCAACTTTAAAAGATTTATCAATTACATTTCTTGGGTATTTCAAATCATTACCTATTTCATAAATTTTGGATATTGATGAGAAAACAGACAGTTTAACTATCTTGATGCGAAGAATAATAGTGGACATAGGAACAGTTATTTGTAGGTTTTCTGTAAATTTTAAATTTGAATTCATTATTACTCTTAATAATTAAAACATCTAGAAAAGGCAATGAGTTATTTTCTTCAAATTCAACAGTGAAATTTATAGAATGTGCTAAGCTATTTAATTTGCCAAGGAAATGGTGTATATCTACATTTTTGGGCATAAGACACAAAATATCATCAACATATCTGAACCATTTAGCTCTATTAGGGAGGATTGTGTTAAGCAGCCTTGTTTCAAAAAAATCCATGTATAGGTTACTAAGATACATGGGGGAAGCACAAAACCCGTAGGATTATACAGCGCCTGTGGGGGGATGTGGATGGTATTCAGGCTTAATTCAGGGAACTGGAGTACATATCCAATTTCCAAGATCAAGAGCCCCTCACCAGCATCAAGGAACCTTCCTTGAGGAGTGAATTTGTTACAGCTCTGATATTTCTCCTGTAGGACTCGCCTCATACCCATGTCGTCCCCTTTTTTGAAGTTTGGCTTCTCCTGTCCTTCTTGAGCTGTTTCATTCCCCACTATTAACTCTACATGGTATTCGCACCTTTCATGGTCTCTGTCTGTCATGGTCTCTATCTGTTTGCTGGTGTGTTATACATCACCGCTATCATCACCTTTGGACCCCCAGTCTGAAGCCTTCCTACTAAGAAATCATCTGCTTCCCTTTTGTCCAATCCTCCCATTTCCTCAAAGCTCCCTTAGTTTTTCCTCAGGATCTAACATCCATTTGGAAAGATTACATTTGCTATGATTCCCAGAAGCTTTGTCTCCGTGACAAAGCTATCCGGGGATACCTCAATGATTCGCTCTTGCCACTCCACAATCTTGTCATTCTATCTGCATTTGTGTACCATACCTTTAGCGTCCTTTCCAGTACTGTATTTTGGAATAAGGGAGGGGTTGGCACACACTATAGGTGTGTAAGGGTGGGATATGACGAAAGGCTGCTGTAAAGCAGGTATTAGTGCTGGAGAAGATGGGGGCAGTGGAGTGTTGTTTGTTTCCGGTTATTGTGTTTGGTTGGTATAGGGTGGTAGGGGATGAGAGGGTTCTGTGATCATTTGTATTTAGTGCTCCCCCTGAGGCAGAGATTTCCTGTCTTCCCTGTCTCTTTCCTTCCACTGGTGTCTTATTACTTGACCTATCCCTCTCTTCCAATTTTTCTCCCTCCATATCTTTGGATCTGATTTAAGCACCTCCTGTGTTGTTTCCCTTTTATCCCAGACAGCCTGTTGTCCCGATATTTTGCAAGAGACTTCGCAGCTCCTTCCCTTCAGTCTCCTCACTGTCCACTGATGATCATACATTTGCCACCTTGCTCCTTTCAGTCCTTGTCTTTATATCTTGCTTCATCACTTCCAGTTCTTCCTTTAGTCTCTGAATCTTTGTCTCAGCAGCTTCAGCTCTTAATTCCTACTTCTTACTCTCTTCATATATCTTCACAATTGTATTGCAAATCGCATTTAGCATTTTTCTCCATTCTTCTTCCATTTTGCTGTTGAGTCTTTCCATCCATTCTTCCTTCTCACACCAGCCATTCTCGGGTCCCTTGTCTCTATGTCCTTCCTTTTCAGATCTCATTATTTTTCTTTTTCCTGTTAGGTTGCTCTAGTTTCTGCAGTTTATTCTCTATAAGGATTACAATGCTGAGTTTACAGAAATTTGGTTATTGTTTGGTTTAACATGTAGTAAAATTGAGATTACAGAGTGTACCACTAGAACGCTTAGCATGGCTAGGCATTTCGGGCATACTTAGTTTTATTCTTAAATGTAAAATATTACAAATTATGAGGTAAGTTGGTATTATGGCTAAGTGACTAAATACTATTTTGTGAGTTTAGCAGTGTGAATGCTTTTGTTTTGGCACAGTATATAGTTTCAGTATTGGAGTATCACAGGATTCATTATATTAAGACTGAGATTAATATTTCTGTTTATGGTCAAATGAGTGTGCGAGTGTAAGTGTGAACCACCAGGTGGTATTCGTGAAGTTAGTTGACGGGGTGTATCAGGGAGATAAGATGTTTTCTAATGGTAGTTTTGAAGGTGATGAATGTGTCTGCATTTCTAGAGTTCTCAGGTAGGGTATTCCAGATTTTAGGGCCTTTGACATACATTGAATTTTTGTAAAGGTTTAGTCGGACACGGGGAATGTCGTAGAGATGTTTGTTTCTGGTGTTATGCCTGTGGGTTCTGTCACAACTATCAAGAAAGCGTTTAAGGTCAAGGTTGATATTAGAGTTTAAGGCCCTGTAGATATAGATTGCACAGTAGTAAGTGTGGATGTACTGAACTGGGAGTAAGTTTAGATCTTTGAAGAGTGGGGGGGTGTGCTGCCAGGGATGGGATTTAGTGATTATTCTTACTGCAGCTTTTTGTTGGGTTATTATTGGCTTTAGGTGTGTTGCTGCTGTTGATCCCCAAGCACAAATAGCATAGGTGAGGTATGGATAAATAAGTGAGTGGTATAGTGTGAGAAGGGCATTTTGCGGCACGTAGTATCGTATCTTGGAGAGGATCCCAACCGTTTTGGATACTTTTTTGGCTATATGCTGGATATGGGTGCTGAAATTCAGGTTATTGTCAAGGTATAAGCCTAAGAATTTTCCCCCATTATTTCTGGTAATTAGAGTGTTGTCAATCTTAATGTTAATTTGTGCATCTCCTGCTCTGCTACCAAACATAATATAGTAAGTTTTGTCAGTGTTAAGCGTAAGTTTGTTGGCTGTCATCCAAGTCGATATTTTAATCAGCTCCTCATTCACAATGGTGTAAAGGGTGGTAAGATTAGGGTGAGAGATGACATAAGTCGTGTCATCAGCAAAGAGAATGGGTTTTAGGTGTTGGGATACGTTTGGTAGGTCATTGATGTATATGAGGAAGAGCAGAGGACCAAGGACACTTCCCTGCGGAACTCCAGTATCAAGTGGCCGTGTTGCTGATGCTGTGTCTTTAATGGTGACGTACTGATACCTATTAGTAATGTAAGATTTGAAATAAGCAAGCGCATGGCCTCTTATACCGTAGTGGTCAAGTTTGTGGAGTAGGATTTCGTGGTTTACTGTGTCAAAAGCTTTTCTTAGGTCAATAAAAATTCCTAGTGGAGGTGTGTAGAGGTGTGTGTGTGTGTGTGTGTGTGTGTGTGTGTGTGTGTGTGTGTGTGTGTGTGTGTGTGTGTGTGTAAGAATTAGTGAGTGTGTGTCTGTGTTAGCCTGTGTGTTTTGTGTTAGTATAAATGTATGTGAGACAGTGTATGTTGGTGTGAGTTTTGTGCGAGAGTGTATGTGTGAGGTGTGTGGTGTGTCCTCGCCTATTTGTGGTTGCAGGGTCGATTCATAGCTCCTGGCCCCGACTCTTCACTGATTGCTACTAAGTCCTCTCTCTCCCTGCTCCATGAGCTTAATCAAACCTCGTCTTAAAGCTATGTATGGTTCCTGCCTCCACTATGTCACTTTCTAGGCTATTCCACTTTCTGACAACTCTATGACTGAACAAATACTTCCTAACATCCCTTTGACTCATAGGAATCTTCAACTTCCAATTGTGACCCCTTGTTTTTGTGTCCCATCTCCGAAATATCCTGTCTTTGTCCACCTTGTCAATTCCTCACAATATTTTATATGTCATTATCATGTCTCCCCTGACCCTCATGTCCTCCAGTGTCGTCAGGCAGATTTCCCTTAACCTTTCTTCGTAGGACAATCTCCTAAGCTCTGGAACTAGCCTTGTTGCAAACCTTTGCACTTTCTCTAATTTCTTGACGTGCTTAACCAGGTGTGAATTCCAAACTGGTGCAGCATACTCCAGTATGGGTCTCACGTATACGGTGTACAGTCTTGAACGATTCCTTACCGAGGTATCGGAAAGCTATTCTTAGGTTTGCCAGACGCCTGTATGCTGCAGCAGTTATCTGATTGATGTGCACCTCAGGAGATGTGCTCGGTGTTATGCTCACCCCAAGATCTTTTTCCTTGAGTGAGGTTCGCAATCTTTGGTCACTTAGACTATACTCTGCCTGGGGCCTTCTTTGCCCTTCCCCAATCTTCATGACTTTGCTGGACCAAGCTTCCAGCCTGTCCAGGTCTCTTTGTAGTCCTGCATGATCCTCACTCAGTTTAATTATCACATCATCCGATTTAATTTTCACATCATTTGCAAACACGGACACTTCTGAGTCTATTCCTTCCGTCTTCTCATTCACATATACCAAAAATAGCACTAGTCCAAGGACTGACCAATGTGGAACCCCGTTTGTCACAGGCGCCCACTCGGATACATCGTCACGTACCATGACTCGTTGTTGCTTCTCTGTCAGATATTCTCTGATCCACTGCAGTGCCCTTCCTGTTATATGTGCTAGATCCTCTAGATTTTACACTAATCTCTGGTGAGGAACTGTGTCAAAGACCTTCTTGCAGTCCATGAAAATACAAACTACCCACCCCTCTCTCTCGTGTCTTACTTCTGTTACCTTGTCGTAAAACTCCAGTAGGTTTGTGACACAGGATTTGACTTCCATGAATCCGTGCTGGTTGTCGTTTTGGTTGCAGAGGTCGATTCATAGCTCCTGGCCCTTCCTCTACACTGGCCGCCACTAGGTCCACTCTCTCCCTACTCCATGAGATTTATCATACTTCTTAAAGCTATGTATGGTACCCGACTCCACTACCTCAGTTTCCAGACAGTTCCACTTCCTGACAACTCTATGACTGTCGAAATAATTCGTAACATCCCTGTGACTCATCTGAGTCTTCAACTTCATACTGTGACCCATTATTGCTGTGTCCTATCACTGGAACATCATATCTCTGTCTACCTTGTCTATTCCTCTCGGTATTTCATGTGTCCTGTCCTCCAGTTCCTTCACCTCGAGTTCCCTTAATCTCTCCTCCTCGGACGTGCCCCTTAACTCCGGGACTAATCTCATTGCAAACCTTTGCACTTTAGTTTTCTGTTGAGTTTCGCCAGATATGGATTCCAAATTGGAGCTACATACCCCAATATAGGCCTGATGTACACGGTGTACAGGGTCTGTAACGACCCCTTACTGAGATGTCCGAATGCTATTCTTAGGTTCGCCAATTGCCCTTGTGCTGCAGCAGTTATTAGGTTGATGTGCGCCTCAGATGTACTCGATATTATACAAAATCCAACACCGTTTTCTTTGAGTGAGGTTTGCAGTCTTTGGGCCCCTAGACAGTACTCTGTTGGCTGTCTTCTTTGCCATGCCCCGATCTTCATAACTTTGCACTTGGTGGGGTTGAACTCCAAGACCCAGTTGCCGGACCCGATCTACAGCCTGCCCAGATCCCTATGTAGTCCTGCTTGTCCTCCACTGACTGAATTCTTCTCATTAACTTCATCTGCAAACAGGGACACTTATGACTCTGTTCCTCTCGTCATGTCATTCACATTTACCAGAAACAGCACCGGTCCAAGGACTGACCCCTGTGGAACCCCGCTCGTCACAGGTGCCCACTCTGACAACTCATCACATGCCATGATTCGATGATGCCTTCCCGTCAGGTACTCTCTGATCTACTGCAGTGCCTTCCCTGTTATACCTGCCTGGTCCTCCAGCTTTTGCACTGATTTGTAGTGTGAATCTGTGTCAAAAGAATTATTACAGTTCAAGAAAACGTAATCTAACCACCCCTCTTTCTCTCTCTCTTTTTACTGCTGTCACCTTTTCATAGAATTGTAGTAGGTCTGTGACACAGGATTTCCCGTCTCTGAATCCGTGCTGGTTGTCGTCGTTTACAAGCTCATTCCTTTCTAGGTAGTCCACCATTCTTCTCTTGATAATCTTCTCCGTGACTTTTCATACAATACATGTCAGTGACACTGGTCTGTAGTTTAATGCTGTGTCTCTGTCTCCTTTCTTAAAAATTGGGACAACATTTGCTGTCTTCCATAAATCGGGTAGTCACCCTGTTTCCACAGTGTTGAAGATTGTTGTTAGTGCTCCCTCTCTCAGAACCCAGGGAGAGATGTTATCCAGCCCCATCGCCTTTGAGATATTTAATTCGGTTTACAGCTTCTTCACCCCCTCCTCGGTTGTATGTATCATGTTCAGCACTTGTTGGTGTATCCCACCTCTCCATCCTTCCGGAGTCCTTTCTGTCTCCACTATGAATACCTTGAATATCAAATTGAGCTCCTCACAGGTCTTTTTTGTGAACTCCCCACCTTCCTCCACAGCCTGATTACCTGGTCTTTAACTGGTATTTCCTTCCTGATGTGACTGTACAACTACTTCGGGTCAGACTTGCATATGTATGTGTGTGTACTCACCTATTTGTACTCACCTATTTGTGGTTGCAGGGGTCGAGTCCTAGCTCCTGGCCCCGCCTCTTCACCGGTTGCTACTAGACCCTATCTCTCCCCGCTCCATGAGCTTTATCAAACCTCGTCTTAAAACTGTGTATGGTTCCTGCCTCCACTACGTCATTTTCTAGGCTATTCCACTGCCTTACAACTCTATGACTGAAGAAATACTTCCTACTATCTCTCTGACTCATTTGTGTCTTCAACTTCCAATTGTGGCCTCTTGTTTCTGTGTCCCCTCCCTGGAACATCCTGTCCTTGTCCACCTTGTCTATTCCACGCAGTATTTTATATGTCGTTATCATGTCTCCCCTGACCCTCCTGTCCTCCAGTGTCGTCAGGCCGATTTCCCTTAATCTTTCTTCATAGGACATTCCCCTTAGCTCTGGAACTAACCTTGTTGCAAACCTTTGTACTTTCTCTAGTTTCTTGACGTGCTTTATCAAGTGCGGGTTCCAAACAGGTGCTGCATACTCCAGTATGGGCCTGACATACACGGTGTACAGTGTCTTGAATGATTCCTTACTAAGGTGTCGGAATGCTGTTCTCAGGTTTGCCAGGCGCCCATATGCTGCAGCAGTTATCTGATTGATGTGTGCTTCCGGAGACATGCTCGGTGTTATACTCACCCCAAGATCTTTCTCCTTGAGTGAGGTTTGCAGTCTTTGGCCACCTAGCCTATACTCTGTCTGTGGTCTTCTGTGCCCTTCCCCTATCTTCATGACTTTGCATTTGGCAGGATTAAATTCGAGAAGCCATTTGCTGGACCAGGTGTCCAGTCTGTCCAGGTCTCTTTGAAGTCCTGCCTGGTCCTCATCAGATTTAATTCTCCTCATTAACTTCACATCATCTGCAAACAGGGACACTTCTGAGTCTAACCCTTCCGTCATGTCGTTCACATATACCAAAAATAGCACTGGTCCTAGGACCGACCCCTGTGGGACCCCGCTCGTCACAGGTGCCCACTGTGATACATCATTACGTACCATGACTCGTTGTTGCCTCCCTGTCAGGTATTCTCTGATCCATTGCAGTGCCCTTCCTGTTATATGCGCCTGATGCTCTAGCTTCTGCACTAAATCTCTTGTGAGGAACTGTGTCAAAGGCCTTCTTGCAGTCCAAGAAGATGCGTGTGTGTGTGTGTGTGTGTGTGTGTGTGTGTGTGTGTGTGTGTGTGTGTGTGTGTGTGTGTGTGTGTGTGTGAGTAGTCACCTAGTTGTTCTCACCTAGTTGTGATTGCAGGGGTCGAGTCACAGCTCCTGGCCCCGCCTCTTCACTGGTCGCTACTAGGTCACTCTTCCTGCTCCATGAGCTTCATCATACCTCTTCTTAAAGCTATGTATGGATCCGACCTCTACTGCATCACTTCCCAGACTATTCCACTTCCTGAGAACTCTGATTGAAGAAATACTTCCTAACATCCCTGTGATTCATCTGAGTCTTCAACTTCCAACTGTAACCCCTTGCTGCTGTGTCCCATCTTTGGAACATCCTGTCTCTGTCCACCTTGTGGATGCCTCTCAGTATTTTATATGTCGTTATCATATCCCCCCTATCTCTCCTGTCCTCCAATGTCGTTAGGTTCATTTCCCTTTTACCTCTGCTCGTAGGATATGCCCCTTAGTTCTGGGACTAATCTTGTTGCAAACCTTTGCACTTTTTCTAGTTTCCTTACGTGCTTGGCTAGGTGTGGGTTGCAAACTGGTGCTGCATCCTCCAATATGGGCCTAACGTACACAGTGTACAGGGTCAGCATGACTCACGAAATCGTAATGACACGATTGCAAACAAACCATGCCACGGGTGGGGTTTGAACGCGACGGTCTGGAGTTTTGAGACTATGATCGAGGGTTCAAACCTCACCCGTGGTATGGTTTGTACCACGTGTGTTTGTATTATTTCGTGTATTTGTGTTAGAAAGTGTGGCAGCGTGTCAGGGTGTGTGGTTGTCAAAGTGTCTGAGTGTCACGGTGTCCGGGTGTCATGGTGTCAGGGATGTCTGGGGTGTCAAAGTGTCTGGGAGTCAAGGGTGTCTAGGTGTCAGGGTTTCAAGGTATCTGGGTGTCATGGTGTCAGGGTATCTGGGTGTCAGGGTGCCAGGGTTTCAGGGTAAGAGCCTGTACTGACATGAGCTATGGTGGAACTTTGCCAACATCATGACAGTGGCAGCAATGTTGACGACCTTGAGAGCTGGCGCCCTTCACACTGGTTTTGTAGCTTAGAGTATCCGTGTTTGTTAGAGACTCCCGGGCAGTGTGGGGTGTACAGCTGACTGCCGGGGAGGATGGATCTGTGGGGTGCACAACCCACATTAAACACTACCACACGAGGAGTCATTAATGCTGCCTGTAGCCTCTTCACCACCAGTCAGTGATGCTTTAACTCCTAGAATTGGGATTTAACTTTCCACATAAAGTATATTCTGAGAGATGTTCTCCACTCGTTATGTAATCGAGTATCTCTCTGTATATATATAAAATGAGACATCAACCTCTCAGTGCATATAACTTTGCTTCCAATTTTGTAATAGCATTGATGTGTATTTTATTGACTAATATTTAATACCGACGTTTAATGTGCATTATTATTATTATTATTATTATCAGGTATACTATTAAAGCGACACCTTTGCCTGATATTTTCTTCCTTCAAGACTTTTGTTCATAACTTGGGAACGCTTTACCCGATCGGCTTCAAATTTTCAGCAATACTGTACTGTAACTAGGGAGAGGTGTATGCAACTATTTAGACGATTCCAAATTCATTTCGGTGCAGTAACCAGAGAAAGCCTCATCTGAACGGCTTCAATTCCCTTTGGTTGATACAGTTAGTGGATAGGATGGTACCCAAGGAATTCAAACTTGTCATAGTCTTCACATAGTAAATAAATTAAAATCAACTGATTCCCAGGAATAACTGGAGAATGTTTCTTTTGATAAGAAGATAAGATTTTGTTCGGATTTTTAACCCCGGAGGGTTAGCCACTCAGGATAACCCAAGAAAGTCAGTCCGTCATCGAGGACTGTCTAACTTATTTCCACTGGGGTCCTCAATATTGTCCCCCAGGATGCGACCCACACCAGTCGACTAACACCCAGGTACCTATTTGCTGCTAGGTGAACAGGACAACAGGTGTCAGGAAACGTGTCGAAATGTTTCCACCCGCCGGGAATCGAACCCAGGCCCTCCGTGTGTGAAGCGGGAGCTTTAGCCACCAGGCCACCGGGCAACCCTCAAACATTCAGCGAAAGTGAGCTTTGCTCAAGGAAAAGCTGGCAATGTTTTTGAGCTGAATAAATTTTAATTTGTCAGTTTTATTAAATAAATTAGTTTCATGCAATTACTGGATTATGCATCTTTTGGTCGGAGTCAAACACTAAATGTTTACATATCTTAATAATAGAACTTTTTGAATTGGCTCTATGGATGCCAATTTGCCTAATCACTGATTTTCATGAGACTGGTGAATGTATTCACCGAAATCCTCTCCCAAGAAGCTCATTAATAGTAACTGTTGAACCTTAGAGATAGGTCACCAGGTAATATTTAGGTATTGTCTGGAAATGTGATTCTCACTTAATATTATATCGTGAACTTCATTAAATAACTAAAATGGAGATGTTCAGCGGTGCATTATCTGTCATTACATATACCATGGTAATTGCTATTACTATTATTATTGTTATTATCGGTGTTGATAATTATTATTTTGACTCTTATCATTATGTGAGATAGGTAGGCTTTCTTATAATGCAAAGAGAACAAAACATAATGTCAGGAAACTGTCAGGTCAATTACTGTTCACTTGTTTAGTCTAGCTTACCTCGGAGAAGGCTGAAGGCAGTGGAGATGTCATGTCTGAGGGCAATGTGTGGTGTGAATATAATGCAGAGAATTCGTAGTTTTGAAGTTAGGAGGAGGTGCGTGATTACCAAAACTGTTGTCCAGAGGGCTGAGGAAGGGTTGTTGAGGTGGTTCGGACATGTAGAGAGAATGGAGCGAAACAGAATGACTTCAAGAGTGTATCAGTCTGTAGTGGAAGGAAGGCGGGGTAGGGGTCGGCCTAGGAAAGGTTGGAGGGAGGGGGTAAAGGAGGTTTTGTGTGCGAGGGGCTTGGACTTCCAGCAGGCATGCTTGAGCGTGTTTGATAGGAGTGAATGGATTATTATTATTATTATTATAATCAAAAAGAAGCGCTAAGCCACAAGGACTATACAGCGCTGCAGGGCAGGAAGGAAGTGAGGGCATCAGGTGGCAAAAGGGAGATGGATGAGCAACAGGTTACGGATAACAGCGGGGCAGTGGATGGTGAAAGGGTAAAGGGCAGCAAGAGACTGAACCAGAAAGGGCTGAGGGGAGTGCGAAAAGTATCATCAGAGTTTGTGGAGTAAATCGGTCGTTGTCAAGAAGTCAATGAGAGAGGAGTGAATGGAGACATATGGTTTTTAATACTTGACGTGCTGTTGGAGTGTGGTGAGCAAAGTAACATTTATGAAGGGATTCAGGGAAACCAGCAGGCCGGACTTGAGTCCTGGAGATGGGAAGTACAGTGCCTGCACTCTGAAGGAGGGGTGTTAATGTTGCAGTTTAAAAACTGTAGTGTAAAGCACCCTTCTGGCAAGACAGTGATGGAGTGAATGATGGTGAAAGTTTTTCTTTTTCGGGCCACCCTGCCTTGGTGGGAATCGGCCAGTGTGATAATAAAACAATAATATATATATATATATATATATATATATATATATTTATATTTATATATATATTTATATATATATTTATATATTTATATATTTATTTATATATATATTTATTTATTTATATATTTATTTATTTATATATTTATTTATATATTTATTTATTTATTTATATATTTATTTATATATATATTTATTTATATATTTATTTATATATATATTTATTTATATATTTATTTATATATTTATTTATTTATATATTTATATATTTATTTATATATTTATTTATATATATATTTATTTATATATTTATTTATATATATATATATTTATATATATTTATATATATATATATATATATATATATATATATATATATATATATATATATATATATGGCTGAAGGAGACTGCGTACCTTGTTCTAAGGTTCGTAGGTTCGAGTCTCCTTCAGCCAGAGATCAGTGTTTGTATATATTTCGCATGCTCTCGCGAATTCCTTGCATTGTTAAAATCTCTGGTAAGGCTGATGCATGCAGGGGATGAGATAAAAAGCTGTAAGCCTTCTCCCTGAAAGCTGGCTGCCTTGGATCAAAGTCTAGCGCAAGCTGGACTCCAAGGTATTGGTCCAGTGTGGTGAGTTTGGTATAGCACTGCGTACCTTGTTCTAAGGTTCGTAGGTTCGAGTCTCCTTCAGCCAGAGATCAGTGTTTGTGTATATTGTGTATGCTCTCGCGAATTCCTTTATATATATATATATATATATATATATATATATATATATATATATATATATATATATATATATATATATATATATATATTATTGTACCCACGAAACGAGTGGTATTGATCAATAACAACATTGCACTAGCTAAGGAGTCGAACCCATACTGTTTTCGCCCGCCTCATGGTGTGCGAGAACGCATGATGCTTTAGACCACTAGACCACACAATCCTTAACAATGGCGCATTCAGCCAGCTAGCCAAGGAGTAGAACCCATGCTGTTTTGGGTCGCCTCATGGTGGCTGGATGCGCCATGGATTGTGTGGTCCAGTGGTCTAAAGCGTCATGCGTTTACGCTCAGCACGAGGAGGGCCAAAACAGCATGGGTTCGACTCCTTGGCTAGTGCAGTGCTTGTTGTGCTAGTACACAAACAGGGAGTAGAATGAAATTAGCTCAGAGGCGTCCACACCACCGTATGTCCGTCGATGGTGGGTACAACATCTAACATGGCTGAATGCGCCATTGTTAAGGACTGAGTGGTCTAGTGGTAAATCTTGCACACAAGGCAGCCAGGAAGCTTACAGCACTTCGCCGTGTCTCGCATCTGCTTGACAGTAGGGGTTGCAAGATTCTGTAAGAGGCATAAGTACGCTCACACCTTGAGTATGCGCCACTTTCTTGGTTTGCCTGCCCCCCCCCCCCTTCCTCTCATCTGCGACTGCTTGACAGAGTAGAGAACAGAGCAAGACGTCTCATCTCTCGCCTGGACCAATCCTATATAAAGATGTCATTTCAGCAGAGCCTTCAACACAGGAGGGATGTGGGTGGCCTTACTGTCATGTAGAAGGCCAATATTGTCAAAGTGCCACACTTGGAACCACTTCGAGGACAGCGTGAAGAAAGCTTCTACACCACAAGACGGGCAGAAAGCAGCAACTTCACTCTGGCTGTACCCTTCTCCAGAACATCACTCCATCTGAGATCATACATACCCAGGATGACTCGAGTATGGAACACATTCGTACAGCATAATGATGTCAACGAGATAAAGTCAGTTGATCAAATGAAAATGCTGGCCCACAGATGGCTCCAACTTCATCCTGTTCCCTACTTGTATGTCTCATAACAATAAAAATGCTTTCAAATAAGCTGATGTAGGTAACAGCTCTTAGCTTGTCAATAAAGTTAGGAATCCTTAACCTGTAAATAGCTTGTCAAATAAACTAGGGATCCTTAACCTTGTCAAACCCTGTGTAAAAAAAAAAAGTCATGCGTTTTCGCTCACCATCAGACGGGCCAAAGGAGCATGGGTTCGACTCCTTGGCTAGTGCAGTGTTGTTATTGATCAGTATCACTCGTTTCGTGGGTACAATGATATATATATATATATATATATATATATATATATATATATATATATATATATATATATATATATATATATATATATATTATATATATATATATAATGTCGTGCTGAATATGTAAAACTGGTCAATTAGCAAGAACTCATTTAAAATTAAGTCCTTTCTAAAATTTTCTCTTACACGTTTAAAGATATATTTTTTCCATTAATGTTAATGTAAAAAGTTTTAATTTTGCACCAAAAGAATCTTAGAAAACTTACCTAATCTTATTATAACAAACGCAATTTATTTTAACCTAAGCCAACTAAATATACTAGATTTGTTTACAATAATTTAATACTAAATAAACACAGTGAAATACATTTTTTTCGTTAGGTTCAGAATGATTTTGGCGAAATTATTGCATATACAAATTTTCGCTTGTCCTATATGGCAAGATGAACGTTGCTATTTAAGCCAAGATCGCAAGTTCTGCCTATTTGGCACGACATATATATATATATATATATATATATATATATATATATATATATATATATATATATATATATATATATATATATATATATATATATATATATATATATATTGTAAACTCCTTATTTGAACTTAAAGAGTTTCTTTAAAATCTGACTACTGTATATACAATATTAAGTTGTTATGTTTTGTAAGAAGAGAAGAAGACGGTATTGTATTCAAATACGTTACTATTAAAGATCGAAAATTTTAATTTTATTGGATTTGGTTTCCTAGTAGAAATTAAAACATAACCCCTACACTCTAAAAGGTACTAAGATAACTTTTATTCCAATACCTTTGTTACATGTAAAAGGAGATCTTTATTGCAGGTCAAACACTGACGGAGTTACTTTATACAACTCCAAAGAATAAATATTCCTCTTAAATCCCTTACTCGCAACAGTATTCTCATCCTTAAATCAGTTACAAAAGCACTTACTGAAGAAAAAAATTCTCGCATAACTCTTAGTAATAATATATCACAATTTATATACATTAATGGATCTAATCACGGGTCTACTGGCCGGGCTGCATCTGTTCTTGTTTTCACCTTCCTAGTTAAGAACGACTGGAACTTTGATTGGTTAGACATAAGAACTAACAACTGGTCGCCTTACACTGCAAACTGAATTATTCGCCATCTTTATGGCACTTAAGTTATCTTATGATACTGAGCTTGACTCTTTGATTATTACTGATTCTGTCATCATCGAATGATTACAGAATCAAGTAATCTAAAATCACAGGTGCTCTAAAATCACAGAAAATGGAATTAATGTACAATATTTATGGGTTCATTGCACACTAATTAATTCCTTAATGATAAAGTTGATAAGTTAGTCAAAGAGAGTAATCTGAAGGAAAATATAGAATATATCTTTGGCATATCTGTGTCTAGTATTACGAATATTAGGAGAGAAGCAAATAATGAAAGTGATGTCATACGAATGCAGTTAGAAGCCTGAGTAGATCTTTCACTCACTAAGATAATGTGATCATAGATAAGTATGTTTGGGAAGCAACTTGCAATGTGAACAGACTGACAAATTTTACAGTAACCAGGCTTCGACTTGATTACAAGTACCTCTGTCAATCTGGCATAAGCACATATGATCAAGCTAAATGCAAAATATGTGGTCAGCATTATGGTCACTTTTTTAAACACTATGCATCACTGGTCACTTAACGAGGAATGTAAAGATAGACAATATAATAACCTATGTGATATATCATAGTATTTTCTTTATGAAAGTAAGATAAATATATTAAACAAATATTTTAAATTTGCTTGCAACAGATAAGTAAAGATATTTATATAGACGTAGTACTCTTGTTAACCCTAGATTCAAAGGCCTAGTTAAGATTAAGATAAGATTTCGTTCGGATTTTTAACCCCGGAGGGTTAGCCACCCAGGATAACCCAAGAAAGTCAGTGCGTCATCGAGGACTGTCTAACTTATTTCCATTGGGGTCCTTAATCTTGTCCCCCAGGATGCGACCCACACCAGTCGACTAACACCCAGGTACCTATTTGCTGCTAGGTGAACAGGACAACAGGTGTAAGGAAACGTGTCGAAATGTTTCCACCCGCCGGGAATCGAACCCGGGCCCTCCGTGCGTGAAACGGGAGCTTTAGCCACCAGGCCACCGTGGAGAGTGGAGAAGTTCCTAGGACTTCTGTGTATCCACACAGACTTGCGCTACCATCCATGAGACAGATATGCAGTGCAGAGTAAACTAGCAGTTTCACGGCAAAATCTACTCATCCAAAAATCTTCGACCCTTCAATATCGTTAACTTCAGAATATAATTTCTCAGCAACTTCAAACTTTAAGTTGCTGATACTTTTTGTGATATTGTTCTCCGTGCCTCTTCTCATTATCTTCAGATCTTCAACGTTGACATTTAAGCGTTTTAGAAACATAAGAACATAAGAAAGGAGGAACACTGCAGCAGGCCTGTTGAATCTAAACACTGTTCCATTCCATGTTCATGCACTGAGATACGGGGATACTTTTCTCTGAACCGAGAAAACGGTTTAAGTTTAAAGCCGCTCAAAAGTTACATTCTGAAGATATTGACGGTGAAGGTTTGATGCTGATCGGATGATTAGATTTCGAGTTTGCCGCCGAAGCAGCTAGTTTACTGCGCACTCGGCATCCATCCCAAGGACGGTAGGACCAGAGCATCTGGATACACAAATGTTTTGTTATTTTGGTTTAAACAGGCGATTCTACACTAAATATGACAGTAAATATACATACTTGTTTTAAGTAAACTTGGCTTGCCCACAGGTGTGTCTGGGAACATGAAAGTAGGTGGCTAGATTACTTTTCTTTCATATATGTATACAAAGGCAAAAAGAAAAAGTTAAAAGTAGAGAAGGGAAAAATAATAAAAAAAAAAATGAAACGTGAATGGTAAAAGTGAGTTATGAGGAAAAGTTAGATGAGAAGATGAATCTGTTAGGCGAGACGGAACCGTGTGATGTGCGGGTGATGTGTGGGTGATGTGTGGGTGATGTGTGGGTGATGTGTGGGTGATGTGTGGGTGATGTGTGGGTGATGTGTGGGTGATGTGCGGGTGATGTGCGGGTGATGTGTGGGTGATGTGTGGGTGATGTGTGGGTGATGTGTGGGTGATGTGCGGGTGATGTGCGGGTGATGTGTGGGTGATGTGTGAGTGATGTGTGGGTGATGTGTGGGTGATGTGCGGGTGATGTGTGGGTGATGTGTGGGTGATGTGTGGGTGATGTGTGGGTGATGTGTGGGTGATGTGTGGGTGATGTGTGGGTGATGTGTGGGTGATGTGTGAGTGATGTGTGGGTGATGTGTGGGTGATGTGTGGGTGATGTGTGGGTGATGTGTGGGTGATGTGTGGGTGATGTGTGGGTGATGTGTGGGTGATGTGTGGGTGATGTGCGGGTGATGTGTGGGTGATGTGCGGGTGATGTGTGGGTGATGTGCGGGTGATGTGTGGGTGATGTGTGGGTGATGTGTGGGTGATGTGTGGGTGATGTGTGGGTGATGTGTGGGTGATGTGTGGGTGATGTGTGGGTGATGTGTGGGTGATGTGTGGGTGATGTGTGGGTGATGTGCGGGTGATGTGTGGGTGATGTGTGGGTGATGTGTGGGTGATGTGTGGGTGATGTGTGGGTGATGTGTGGGTGATGTGTGGGTGATGTGTGGGTGATGTGTGGGTGATGTGTGGGTGATGTGTGGGTGATGTGTGGGTGATGTGTGGGTGATGTGTGGGTGATGTGTGGTGATGTGTGGGTGATGTGTGGGTGATGTGTGGTGATGTGTGGGTGATGTGTGGGTGATGTGTGGATGATGTGTGGGTGATGTGTGGGTGATGTGTGGGTGATGTGTGGGTGATGTGTGGGTGATGTGTGGGTGATGTGTGGGTGATGTGTGGGTGATGTGTGGGTGATGTGTGGGTGATGTGTGGGTGATGTGTGGGTGATGTGTGGGTGATGTGCGGGTGATGTGTGGGTGATGTGTGGGTGATGTGTGGGTGATGTGTGGGTGATGTGTGGGTGATGTGTGGGTGATGTGCGGGTGATGTGTGGGTGATGTGTGGGTGATGTGCGGGTGATGTGCTGGTGATGTGCGGGTGATGTGTGGGTGATGTGTGGGTGATGTGCGGGTGATGTGCGGGTGATGTGTGGGTGATGTGTGGGTGATGTGTGGGTGATAAGGAAGTGATGTGTGACTGATGTGTGGGTGATGTGTGGGTGATGTGTGGGTGATGTGTGGGAGATGTGTGGGTGATGTGTGGGTGATGTGTGGGTGATGTGTGGGTGATGTGTGGGTGATGTGCGGGTGATGTGTGGGTGATGTGTGGGTGATGTGTGGGTGATGTGTGGGTGATGTGTGAGTGATGTGTGGGTGATGTGTGGGTGATGTGTGGGTGATGTGCGGGTGATGTGTGGGTGATGTGCGGGTGATGTGTGGGTGATGTGAGTGTGATGTGTGGGTGATGTGTGGGTGAGGTTTGGGTGATGTGATGGGTGATGTGTGGGTGATGTGCGGGTGATGTGTGGGTGATGTGTGGGTGATGTGTGGGTGATAAGGTAAGTGATGTGTGAGTGATGTGTGGGTGATGTGTGGGTGATGTGTGGGTGATGTGTGGGTGATGTGCGGGTGATGTGAGGGTGATGTGTGGGTGATGTGTGGGTGATGTGTGGGTGATGTGTGGGTGATGTGCGGGTGATGTGTGGGTGATGTGTGGGTGATGTGTGGGTGATGTGTGGGTGATGTGTGGGTGATGTGTGGGTGATGTGTGGGTGATGTGTGGGTGATGTGCGGGTGATGTGTGGGTGATGTGTGGGTGATGTGTGGGTGATGTGCGGGTGATGTGCGGGTGATGTGCGGGTGATGTGTGGGTGATGTGTGGGTGATGTGTGGGTGATGTGTGGGTGATGTGTGGGTGATGTGTGGGTGATGTGTGGGTGATGTGAGGGTGATGTGTGGGTGATGTGTGGGTGATGTGCGGGTGATGTGCTGGTGATGTGCGGGTGATGTGTGGGTGATGTGTGGGTGATGTGCGGGTGATGTGCGGGTGATGTGTGGGTGATGTGTGGGTGATGTGTGGGTGATAAGGAAGTGATGTGTGACTGATGTGTGGGTGATGTGTGGGTGATGTGTGGGTGATGTGTGGGTGATGTGTGGGTGATGTGTGGGTGATGTGCGGGTGATGTGCGGGTGATGTGTGGGTGATGTGCGGGTGATAAGGAAGTGATGTGTGAGTGATGTGTGGGTGATGTGTGGGTGATGTGTGGGTGATGTGTGGGTGATGTGTGGGTGATGTGTGGGTGATGTGTGGGTGATGTGTGGGTGATGTGTGGGTGATGTGTGGGTGATGTGTGGGTGATGTGGAAGTGATGTGTGGGTGATGTGTGGGTGATGTGGAAGTGATGTGTGGGTGATGTGTGGGTGATGTGGAAGTGATGTGTGGGTGATGTGTGGGTGATGTGTGGGTGATGTGTGGGTGATGTGTGGGTGATGTGTGAGTGATGTGTGGGTGATGTGTGGGTGATGTGTGGGTGATGTGCGGGTGATGTGGAAGTGATGTGTGGGTGATGTGTGGGTGATGTGGAAGTGATGTGTGGGTGATGTGTGGGTGATGTGGAAGTGTGTGGGTGATGTGTGGGTGATGTGGAAGTGATGTGTGGGTGATGTGTGGGTGATGTGGAAGTGATGTGTTGGTGATGTGTGGGTGATGTGGAAGTGATGTGTGGGTGATGTGTGGGTGATGTGGAAGTGATGTGTGGGTGATGTGGAAGTGATGTGTGGGTGATGTGGAAGTGATGTGTGGGTGATGTGGAAGGGATGTGTGGGTGATGTGGAAGTGATGTGTGGGTGATGTGGAAGTGATGTGTGGGTGATGTGGAAGTGATGTGTGGGTGATGTGGAAGTGATGTGTGGGTGATGTGGAAGGGATGTGTGGGTGATGTGGAAGTGATGTGTGGGTGATGTGAAAGTGATGTGTGGGTGATGTGGAAGTGATGTGTGGGGAATATGAAAGTGATGTGTGGGTGTTGTGTGATGTTTCAGTGTTGCATAATATGTGAGAGTTGTATGATGTGTGAGTGTTGCATGATGTGTGGGCGATGTATGATGTGTGGGGAATGCGTGATATGTGGGTGATGTATGATGTGTGGGTGTTAAATGATGTGTGGGTAATGTATGATGTGTGGGTGATGTATGATGTGTGGGGAATGTGGAAGTGATGTGTGGGTGTTGTGTGATGTGTCGGTGATGAATGATGTGTGGGTGATGTATAATGTATGGGTAATGTGGAAGGGATGTCTGGGTGTTGTGTGATGTGTGGGTAATGTATGAAGTGTGGGTGTTGTATGATGTGTGGGCGACGTATGATGTGTGGGTGATGTATGATGTGTGGGGAATGTGGAAGTGATGTGTGGGTGTTGTGTGAAGTGTGGGTGATGTACGAAGTGTGGGTGATGTATGATGTGTTGCTGATGTATGATGTGTGGTGTTGTGTGATGTGTGGATGTTGTATGATGTGTGGGTGGCGTATGATGTGGGGGTGTTGTATGATGTGCGGGTGTTGTGTGATGTGTGGATGTTGTGTGATGTGTGAGTGTTGTATGATGTGTGGATGTTGTATGATGTGTGGATGTTGTGTAACGTGTGAGTGTTGTATGATGTGCGGGTGTTGTGTGATGTGTGGATGTTATATGATGTGTAGGTGTTGTGTGATGTATGGGTGTTGTATGATGTGTGGGTGATGTACGATGTGTAGATGTTGTGTGATGTGCGGGTGTTGTATGATGTGTGGGTGTTGTGTGATGTGTGGGTGTTGTATGATTTCTGGGTGTTGTATGATGTGTGGGTGTTGTGTGATGTGAGGGTGTTGTATGATGTGTGAGTGTTGTAATGTGTGGGTGTTGTATGATGTGTGGGTGTTGTGTGATGTGTGAGTGTTGTATGATGTGTGGGTGTTGTGTGATGTGTGGGTGTTGAGTGATGTGTGGGTGTTGAGTGATGTGTGGGTGTTGAGTGATGTGTGGGTGTTGAGTGACGTGTGGGTGTTGAGTGATGTGTGGGTGTTGAGTGATGTGTGGGTGTAGTATGAGGTGTGGGTGTTGAGTGATGTGTGGGTGTTGTGTGATGTGTGGGTGTTGAGTGATGTGTGGGTGTTGTGTGGGTGTAGTATGAGGTGTGGGTGTTGCGTGATGTGTGGGTGTTGAGTGATGTGTGGGTGTTGCGTGATGTGTGGGTGTTAGTGATGTGTGGGTGTTGAGTGATGTGTGGGTGTTGCGTGATGTGTGGGTTTTGTATGATGTTTAGGTGTTGTATGATGTTTGGGTGTTGTATGATGTTTGGGTGTTGTATGATGTTTGGGTGTTGTATGATGTTTGGGTGTTGTATGATGTGTGGGTGTCATATGATGTTTGGGTGTTGTATGATGTTTGGGTGCTGTATGATGTGTGGGTGTTGTATGATATTTGGGTGTTGTATGATGTTTGGGTGTTGTATGATGTGTGGGTGTCATATGATGTTTGGGTGTTGTATGATGTTTGGGTGTTGAGTGATGTGTGGGTGTTGAGTGATGTGTGGGTGTTGTATGATGTTTGGGTGTTGTATGATGCTTGGGTGTTGTTTGATGTTTGGGTGTTGAGTGATGTGTGGGTGTTGAGTGATGTGTGGGTGTTGTATGATGTTTGGGTGTTGTATGATGTGTGGGTGTTGTATGATGTGTGGGTGTTGTATGATATTTGGGTGTTGTATGATGTTTGGGTGTTGTATGATGTGAGGGTGTCATATGATGTTTGGGTGCTGTATGATGTTTGGGTGCTGTATGATGTTTGGGTGCTGTATGATGTTTGGGTGCTGTATG
>NC_091292.1:72537917-72737917 GCF_038502225.1 Cherax quadricarinatus
TGTGCACAGATAAGAAGGGAGGCACAACGACAATATGAAAACGACATATCAGCGAAAGCCAAATCTGACCCAAAACTGTTATACAGCCACATCAGGAGGAAAACAACAGTCAAGGACCAGGTAATCAGGCTAAGGAAGGAAGGAGGAGAGACAAAGAAATGACCATGAAGTAAGTGAGGAACTTAACAAGAGATTTAAAGAAGTGTTCACAGAGGAGACAAGGGGCTCCAGAAAGACAGAGAGGTGGGGCACACCACCAAGTGCTGGACAAAGTACACACAACCAAGGAAGAAGTGAAGAGGCTTCTGAGTGAGACAGATACCTCAAAGGCAATGGGGCCGGATAACATCTCTCCATGGGTCCTGAGAGAGGGAGCAGAGGCGCTATGTGTACCCTTAACAACAATATTCAATACATCTATCGAAACAGGGAGATTGCCTGAGGCATGGAAGACAGCAAATGTAGTCCCAATCTTTAAAAAATGAGACAGACATGAAGCACTAAACTACAGACCAGTGCCACTAACATGTATAGTATGCAAAGTCATGGAGAAGATTATCAGGAGAAGAGTGGTGGAACACTTAGAAAGGAATGATATCATCAACAGCAGCCAATATGGTTTCAGGGACGGGAAATATTGTGTCACAAACCTACTGGAGTTCTATGACATGGTGACAGCAGTAAGACAAGAGAGAGAGGGGTGGGTGGATTGCATTTTCTTGGACTGCAAGAAGGCGTTTGACACAGTTCCACACAAGAGATTAGTGCAAAAGCTGGAGGACCAAGCAGGGATAACAGGGAAGGCAGTACAATGGATCAGGGAATACTTGTCAGGAAGACAGCAGCGAGTCATGGTACGTGGCGAGGTGTCAGAGTGGGCACCTGTGACCAGCGGGGTCCCACAGGGGTCAGGACCAGTTCTGTTTCTGGTATTTGTGAACGACATGACGGAAGGAATAGAATCCGAAGTGTCCCTGTTTGCAGATGACGTGAAGTTGATGAGAAGAATTCATTCGATCGAAGACCAGGCAGAACTTCAAAGGGATCTGGACAGGCTGCAGACCCGGTCCAGCAATTGGCTACTGGAGTTCAACCCCACCAAGTGCAAAGTCATGAAGATTAAGGAAGGGCAACGAAGACCGCAGACGGAGTACAGTCTAGGGGGCCAAAGACTACAAACCTCACTCAAGGAAAAAGATCTTGGGGTGAGTATAACACCAGGCACATCTCCTGAAGCGCACATCAACCAAATAACTGCTACAGCATATGGGCGCCTAGCAAACCTCAGAACAGCATTCCGACATCTTAATAAGGAATCGTTCAGGACCCTGTACACCGTGTACGATAGGCCCATATTGGAGTATGCGGCACCAGTTTGGAACCCACACCTAGCCAAGCACGTAAAGAAACTAGAGAAAGTGCAAAGGTTTGCCACAAGACTAGTCCCAAAGCTAAGAGGTATGTCCTACGAGGAGAGGTTAAGGGAAATCAACCTGACGACACTGGAGGACAGGAGAGATAGGGGGGACGTGATAGCGACATACAAAATACTGAGAGGAATTGACAAGGTGAACAAAGACAGGATGTTCCAGAGATGGGACACAACAACACGGGGACACAGTTGGAAGTTGAAGACACAGATGAATCACAGGGATGTTAGGAAGTATTTCTTCAGCCACAGAGTAGTCAGTAAGTGGAACAGCTTGGGAAGCGATGTAGTGGAGGCAGGATCCATACATAGCTTTAAGCAGAGGTATGATAAAGCTCACGGTTCAGGGATAGTGACCTAGTGGCGATCAGTGAAGAGGCGGGGGCCAGGAGCTTGGACTCGACCCCTGCAACCTCAACTAAGTGAGTACAACTAGGTGAGTACACACACACACACACACACACACACACACACACACACACACACACACACACACACACACACACTCACACACTCACACACACACACACACACACACACACACACACACACACACACACTCACACACTCACACACTCACACACACACACACACACACACACACGCACACACACACACACACACACACACACACACACACACACACACACACACACACACACACACACACACACACACACACACACACACACACACACACACACACTCACACACACACACACACACACACACACACACACACACACACACACACACACACACACACACACACACACACTCACACGTGCCTAATGGCCCTTAATGTATCTTGAACATAATATGGTACTTAGGAACCTGAAGTCTGGCCACAAATACCTGAGGAGAAGAGAAAGCAAAAGAGAAGCAGGAAGTTTAATTACATGAGGAGAGGAAAATACAAAGTGTAAGCAGGGAGAGAGGAGAGAGGAGAGAGTAAAGATGGGGTAGGAATAGTGGAGAAGAAGTTTTGCAAAGTGTGTGGAAAGTGACAGCTAAAGGAGAATGGGAGAGATGGAATAAAATTCGTGAAGGTAAATATAGTGGAAACAATGAAACGAGAAAGGTAAGCGATGAAGATCGATAAGAACGAAAATATAAGGAATAAATCCATGAGAGAAGTATTTGCAAGAGAGGTGAGAAAAAGGTGTATTCCAGTGAGTGCTGATAAGTGAATGGTGCTGAGTACAGCTATAGTGCAGCTCAAAGAGATGAGAGGGCTGAGAAGAGCGAAAACAGACGAACGAGAAGGAGAGAAAGTTGGAGGAGAGCAAGGAGGCTGAGTGGGAGGAGGCGGTGAGGAAAGTAAGGGAGAGGGAGGAGACGGAGACGAAGGTGAGGGAAAGGGAGTAGACGGAGAGGAAGGTGAGGGAGTGGGAGAGGGAGAGGGAGGAGAGGGAGAGAGAGGAGACGGAGAGGAAGGTGAGGGAGAGGGAGAGGGAGGAGACGGAGAGGAAGGTGAGGGAGAGGCAGGAAGCCGAAAAAAATATTCCGAGTTTAGTTCCAGCGTAAAGTATTTTCAATCCAACTGAGAGAAACTCACAAATTAAGAGACGTGTGAATTTAACATAATTAAGATGTAGTTTATATATATATATATATATATATATATATATATATATATATATATATATATAGATATATATATATATATATATATATATATATATATATATTATATATATATATATATATACAAACACTGATCTCTGGCTGAAGGAGACTCGAAACTACGAATCTTGGAACAAGGTACGCAGTGCTTTACCAATCTACCCACACTGGACCAATACCTTGGAGTCCAGCTTGCGCTAGACTTTGATCCAAGGCAGCCAGCTTTCAGGGAGAAGGCTTACAGCTTTTCATCTCATCATTCGCAAGAGCAGGCGAAATATACACAAACACTGATCTCTGGCTGAAGGAGACTCGAGGGGATGAGATGAAAAGCTGTAAGCCTTCTCCCTGAAAGCTGGCTGCCTTGGATCAAAGTCTAGCGCAAACTGGACTCCTAGGTATTGGTCCAATGTGGGTAGATTGGCAAAGCACTGCGTACCTTGTTCCAAGATTCGTAGGTTCGAGTCTCCTTCAGCCAGATATCAGTGTTTGTGTATATTTCGCCTGCTCTTGCGAATTCCTTGCATTGTTAATATCTCTAGTAAGGCTGATGCATGCAGGGGATGAGATGAAAAGCTGTAAGCCTTCTCCCTGAAAGCTGGCTGCCTTGGATCAAAGTCTAGCGCAAACTGGACTCCTAGGTATTGGTCCAATGTGGGTAGATTGGCAAAGCACTGCGTACCTTGTTCCAAGGTTCGTAGGTTCGAGTCTCCTTCAGCCAGAGATCAGTGTTTGTGTATATTTAGACTGCTCTTGCGAATTCCTTGTATATATATATATATATATATATATATATATATATATATATATATATATATATATATATATATATATATATATATATATATATATATTAACAAGTCGGCCGTCTCCCACCGAAGCAGGGTGACCCAAAAAGAAAGAAAATCCCCAAAAAGAAAATACTTTCATCATCATTCAACACTTTCACCTCACTCACACATAATCACTGTTTTTGCAGAGGTGCTCAGAATGCAACATTTTAGAAGCATATACGTATAAAGATACACAACATATCCCTCCAAACTGCCAATATCCCAAACCCCTCCTTCAAAGTGCAGGCATTGTACTTCCCATTTCCAGGACTCAAGTCCGGCTATATAAAAGTAACCGATTTCTCTGAATTCCTTCACTAAATATTATCTTGCTCACACTCCAACAGCTCATCAGGTCCAAAATACCATTCGTCTCCGTTCACTCCTATCTAACACGCTCATGCACGCTTGCTCGAAGTCCAAGCCCCTCGCCCACAAAATCTCCTTTACCCCCTCCCTCCAACCCTTAGAGATTTATAAGCTCTCCATGTCATTCTACTTTGATCCATTCTCTCTAAATGGACAAACCACCTCAACAACCCCTCTTTAGCCCTCTGACTAATACTTTTATTAACTCCACACCTTCTCCTAATTTCCACACTCCGAATTTTCTGCATAATATTTACACCACACATTGCCCCTTTGACAGGACATCTCTACTGCCTTTGTCTCCTCGCTGCAGCATTTACAACCCAAGCTTCACACCCATATAAGACTGTTGGTACCACTATACTTTCATACGTTCCCTTCTTTGCCTCCATAAATAACGTTTTTTGTCTCCACGTATATCTCAATGCACCACTCGCCTTTTTTCCTTCATCAATTCTATGATTAACCTTATCTTTCATAAATCCATCCGCCGACACGTCAACTCCCAAATATCTGAAAACATCCACTTCTTCCATACTCCTCCTCTCCTTTCTGATATCCAATTTTTCTTTATCTAAATCATTTGATACCCTTATCACCTTACTCTTTTTAAGTTCACTTTCAACTTTCTACCTTTACACACACTCCAAAACTCGTCCACTAACCTTTGCAATTTTTCTTTAGAATCTCCCATAAGCACAGTATCATCAGCAAAATGTAACCGTGTCAATTCCCATTTTGTATTTAATTTCCCATAATTTAATTCCACCCCTCTCCCGAACACCCTAGCATTTACTTCTTTTACAACCCCATCTATAAATATATTAAACAACCATGGTGACATTACACATCCCTGTCTAAGACCTACTTTTACCCGGAAGTAGTCCCCCTCTCTTCTACACACCCTAACCTGAGCCTCACTATCCTCATAAAAACTCTTTACAGCATTTAGTAACTTACCACCTATTCCATATACTTGTAACATCTGCCACATTGCTCCCCTGTCCACTTTTTACAATCCAAAAAGGGACAACCAGCCATATTCAACTAAAAATATGTTGGTTCTCCCTTACCATGAAAACTTGGTTGATATGCCTTCTCTTCTTAAGACTTTTAATATTAAAGTTGTATTCAAAAATCTTGATACAGTAAAAAAAACTTTTGATAAAGAATTCCCCCCAAAATGCTGATGGATGTGTCTATAAGATTCCTTGTAAAATTTCCGATAAAGTTTATTACGGTCAAACTGGTAAAAATCTCGAACTAAGATTAAAACAACATAAATATAGCATTAGAACTGGACAAGATTCCAATGCTCTATTTATTCATGTAAGAGATTTTAACCATCCAATTGATTTTCAAAAAGTTGAGAAAGTAGTATCAAGCAAGTTCATGGTCGACAGGAATATAATTGAATCTTGTTTCATAAAAAGCAGTTTTGACAATAATATGAATATTTCCTTTGGTTATATAAATTAGATCCATTTATAATTAATAGAATTTGGGAAGAATTTAATAATACACTGGACAAATAATTTTTATATTTTCTTTGGTAGAATAGTTTGTGGGGTGAGTTGTGCAAAGGACCTATCCAAGTTGGGTCGGCGCGCGTCAGGTGTTTAACAGTTGTGGGATCTGATAGTAAGGTGCTGGCCAGACCCCTTATATAGCTTCCTTGGATGCTTTACTTCCATAGTTCCTTGATAATGTGAGTAGTCACGAAGGCGCTTGGAATTTCTCTATTCTTTCAGAGTGGTTGTTTTGCATATATATATATATATATATATATAGTATATATATATATATATATATATATATATATATATATATATATATATATATATATATATATATATATATATATAGATATATATATATATATATATATATATATATATATATATATATATATATATATATATATATATATATATATATAATTAATTTCACCCCTTTATCCATTAATCACAGTTACTGGCTTTTCAGTGTTGTATGATCCTCGTGGGTGTAGCTTCTAGTTTGCATTGTAATAGTAATAATAATTGAAAGTCTCTTTATTATTTTATTTATTAAAGTTATTATTATTATTAATATTAAAGTTAATAATACTAATAATGATAAGTGAATCAGACTCACATAACAATAAGGGCACGGAAATAAAACGCGAAAGACTAAGTTTCATGTGTGAACAACAGCCTCGAGAAGTTTGCCAACCCACAAGTTTGGAGATTTTATATTCTAAAGAGAAAATAAGACACCGTCAGTCAGAACATAACAGAAAGTAAACAGCATATCTCAGGTCAAGAGCACTGAACAGATGTTATAGTGCATCTTTGATACTATTTCTCATTCTCTCACTATCCGGAAAATCGTGGGCACCGACATGACTGACTCTCCGTGCCAACACTCGACTCACTCTTGACAATAAACTTAAACAATGCCGACGAGACTAGGAATTAGACCCAAGTGCAACACCTACGTGTCTTTTTTGAGAAGACATTTCACCAATTAGTGTTTTTTTTTCGATTCAGTGTGTTTATATATGATACAGGAAGACAAGGCAAAAGAGGGCGTGATCAGTCCCATTGAACCTTGGTCATGATGAATCTAAATCTTTCAGAAAGATGTGGGCAAGAAAGAAGGAAGATGTGGGCAGAGAGGAAGAAGGATGTAGGCAGGGAGGAAGAAAGATGTAGGCAGGGAGGAAGAAAGATGTGGGCAGGTAGGAAGAAAGATATAGGCAGGGAGGAAGAAAGATGTGGGCAGGAAGAAAGATGTGGGCAGATAGGAAGAAAGATGTGGGCAGGGAGGAAGAAAGATGTGGACAGGGAGGAAGAAAGACGTGGACTGGGAGGAAGAAAGACGTGGACAGGGAGGAAGAAAGATGTGGGCAGGGAGGAAGAAAGATGTGGACAGGGAGGAAGAAAGTCGTGGACAGGGAGGAAGAAAGATGTGGGCAGGGAGGAAGAAAGATGTGGACAGGGAGGAAGAAAGACGTGGACAGGGAGGAAGAAAGACGTGGACAGGGAGGAAGAAAGACGTGGACAGGGAGGAAGAAAGAAATGGGCAGGGAGGAAGAAAGACGTGGACAGGGAGGAAGAAAGACGTGGACAGGGAGGAAGAAAGATGTGGGCAAAGAGGAAGAAAGATGTGGACAGGGAGGAAGAAAGACGTGGACAGGAAGGAAAAAAATGTAGGCAGGAATGAAAACAAGAAAAGTGCAAACGATAAACTGCCGATCCTGTGGACGGTAGTGGCTAGTTTAGTGTGCATCCATGTCCATCCTGTGGACGGTAGTGGCTAGTTTAGTGTGCATCCATGTCCATCCTGTGGACGGTAGTGGCTAGTTTAGTGTGCACCCATATCCATCCTGTGGACGGTAGTGGCTAGTTTAGTGTGCACCCATATCCATCCTGTGGACGGTAGTGGCTAGTTTAGTGTGCACCCATATCCATCCTGTGGACGGCAGTGGCTAGTTTAGTGTGCACCCATATCCATCCTGTGGACGGCAGTGGCTAGTTTAGTGTGCACCCATATCCATCCTGTGGACGGCAGTGGCTAGTTTAGTGTGCACCCATATCCATCCTGTGGACGGCAGTGGCTAGTTTAGTGTGCACCCATATCCATCCTGTGGACGGCAGTGGCTAGTTTAGTGTGCACCCATATCCATCCTGTGGACGGTAGTGGCTAGCTTAGTGTCATCTTAGTGTCATCTGCTGAGGACGCGGTTAACCTCCAAGAAGATATAAACAAAGTTTTCCAATGGGCAACAGTAAACAATATGATGTTCAATGAGGACAAATTCCAACTACTCCGTTATGGAAAACTGGAGGAGATAATAACTAGAACAGAGTATACTACTGACTCCGGCCATACAATAGAGCGGAAAAGTAATGTAAGGGACCTGGGAGTAGTAATCTCTGAGGATCTCACTTTCAAGGATCACAACAGTGCCCCGATCGCACGTGCAAAGAAAATTATAGGATGGATAATGAGAACTTTCAAAACGAGAGATGCCAAACCAATGATGATCCTTTTCAAATCACTTGTTCTCTCTAGGCTGGAATACTGCTGTACATTAACATCTCCATTCAAAGCAGGTGAAATCGCAGATCTAGAGAGTGTACAGAGATCCTTTACTGCACGTATAAGTTCTGTCAAGCACCTTAACTACTGGGAACGCTTGGAAGCACTTGACTTGTACTCGTTGGAACGCAGGAGGGAGAGATATATCATAATCTACACTTGGAAAATCTTGGAAGGAATGGTCCCAAATCTGCACACAGAAATCACTCCCTACGAAAGTAAAAGACTGGGCAGGCGATGCAAAATGCCCCCAATAAAAAGTAGGGGCGCCATTGGTACACTAAGGGAAAACACCATAAGTGTCAGGGGCCCAAAACTGTTCAACAGCCTCCCATCAAGCATTAGGGGAATAGTCAACAAGCCCCTGGCTGCCTTCAAGAGAGAGCTGGACAGATACCTAAAGTCAGTGCCGGATCAGCCGGGCTGTGGCTCGTACGTTGGACTGCGTGCGGCCAGCAGTAACAGCCTAGTTGATCAGGCCCTGATCCATCGGGAGGCCTGGTCATGGACCGCCGCGGGGGCGTTGATCCCCGGAATAACCTCCAGGTAACCTCCAGGTAACCCATATCCATCCTGTGGACGGCAGTGGCTAGTTTAGTGTGCACCCATGTCCATCCTGTGGACGGTAGTGGCTAGTTTATTGTGCACCCATGTCCATCCTGTGGACGGTAGTGGCTAGTTTATTGTGCACCCATATCCATCCTGTGGACGGTAGTGGCTAGTTTATTGTGCACCCATGTCCATCCTGTGGACGGTAGTGGCTAGTTTAGTGTGCACCCATGTCCATCCTGTGGACGGTAGTGGCTAGTTTATTGTGCACCCATATCCATCCTGTGGACGGTAGTGGCTAGTTTAGCGTGCACCCATGTCCATCCTGTGGACGGTAGTGGCTAGTTTAGTGTGCACCCATATCCATCCTGTGGACGGTAGTGGCTAGTTTAGTGTGCACCCATATCCATCCTGTGGACGGCAGTGGCTAGTTTAGTGTGCACCCATGTCCATCCTGTGGACGGCAGTGGCTAGTTTAGAGTGCACCCATGTCCATCCTGTGGACGGCAGTGGCTAGTTTAGTGTGCACCCATATCCATCCTGTGGACGGTAGTGGCTAGTTTAGTGTGCACCCATATTCATCTTGTGGGCGGTAGTGCTTAGTTTAGTGTGCACCCATATCCATCCTGTGGACGGTAGTGGCTGGTTTAGTGTGCACCCATATCCATCCTGTGGACGGTAGTGGCTAGTTTAGTGTTCACCCATATCCATCCTGTGGACGGTAGTGCTTAGTTTAGTGTGCACCCATGTCCATCCTGTGGACGGTAGTGGCTAGTTTAGTGTGCACCCATATCCATCTTGTGGGCGGTAGTGCTTAGTTTAGTGTGCACCCATATCCATCCTGTGGACGGTAGTGGCTGGTTTAGTGTGCACCCATGTCCATCCTGTGGACGGTAGTGCTTAGTTTAGTGTGCATCCATATCCATCCTGTGGACGGTAGTGGCTAGTTTAGTGTGCACCCATGTCCATCCTGTGGACGGTAGTGGCTAGTTTAGTGTGCACCCATGTCCATCCTGTGGACGGTAGTGGCTAGTTTAGTGTGCACCCATATCCATCTTGTGGGCGGTAGTGCTTAGTTTAGTGTGCACCCATATCCATCCTGTGGACGGTAGTGGCTAGTTTAGTGTGCACCCATGTCCATCCTGTGGACGGCAGTGGCTAGTTTAGTGTGCACCCATATCCATCTTGTGGGCGGTAGTGCTTAGTTTAGTGTGCACCCATATCCATCTTATGCAGTACAAGATCATATGGACACTAAAGAGACCCCGGACTAGGCTCCCAAAAATGACTAATTGGAATACATCGATATTTATATATCTTCAATTGCTTTAGTTTTTCAGAGCAAATTTACGACATTTGATTAATATATCTGGTATGTTATTCTTTGTTTAGAGTGGTGTTAATGCGTTGTGAATTGATCATATTATCGGTAACTCTTTCTTTACTGAGAGATTATTATAGTGTCGATCTGCATATTCCTCAATAAGTGGATAATGAAACACAAAGTGTTAAAGAAAGTGACCATAAAACTGGTCGGTCACTTTGCATTAGGGTTGTTCATCACCCGTGTGTCTGCCAAACTGTCGCGAGGTCCTCGTAATCAGTCCTAAGCCAGGATACTACATAAGTTTTTCTGTTTACTTTGCAAGTTTCTCCGCAGACATACCTATTTTCATTCGTGCTATCATATAGAGTGATTGATGTATTCGAGCTTCGAAATGCATTCTTATGGCATTCAATTTCATTTTCTTACTTATTTCCTAATATTAATCCCGATGCTAAACACAGATATACCAAAATTATTTTCTGTATTTTCCTTCCCAGTATTTTCTTTGACTAAACTGTTAACTAGAGCTAAAAATTACAAGTAAAAGTTTTAGCTCCTCTCCACTCTACCGTTTACTTTCTTCTGTCCCTTCTCTCCTCTCCCTTCTTCCCCTCGTCTTCTCTAAAGCTTATGCTTTTCTCCACCCCCCTCGTCTCTCCTTCAATCCTTCCATCTGTGGCGAAGCCCGAATTCCCATTATTCGACTTCGAGGCAAGAAAGGAAAGCCGTCGGAACTTCAAGTTTTGGCCAGACTGAAGCAAGTTTTCCTATGGGAGTTTCTTGCGATATTTGGTTGCTTATAATTTAATTCACGGGATGATTTCCAGGTCATTTGGTTTTTTCTTTTCAACAAAATTAACGCTCGGTATTGAATAATTATATTCTATTGTTTCTAGCTATCAGTACTAAAGTTGGTATACCACGACCATGCCTCTCTGTGTGTGTGTGTGTGTGTGTGTGTGTGTGTGTGTGTGTGTGTGTGTGTGTGTGTGTGTGTGTGTGTGTGTGTGTGTGTGTGTATGTACTCACCTAATTGTTGTCGCAGGAGTCGATTCACCGCTCCTGGCCCCCGCCTCTTCACTGACATCGCTGTGACTCATATGAGTCACATCTCTGTGACTCATATGAGTCACAAGGATGTCACCTTTCCTAGTAGGACATAACCCATAGCTCTGGAACTAATCTTGTCGCAAGCCTTTGCACTTTCTGTAATTTCTTGACGTGCTTGATCCAATGTGGGTTCTAAACTGGTGCTGCATACTCCAGTATGGGCCTGACGTACACAGTGTACAGTGTCTTGAACAATTCCTTACTAAGGTATCGGAACGCTATTCTCAGGTTTGCCAGGCCCCCATATGCTGCAGCAGTTATCTGGTTGATGTGTGCTTCCGGAGACGTGCTCGGTGTTATACTCACCCCAAGATCTTTCTCCTTGGCTGCCTTGGATCAAAACATCTAGCGTTGGCTGGACGCGAAGGTATTGGTCCAGTGTGGTATGGCGGTTAAAGCACTGCGTACCTTATATATATATATATATATATATATATATATATATATATATATATATATATATATATATATATATATATATATATATATATATATATATATATGGGGGTCCACCTCTGGTGCAAATTGTGCAACCCATAGCCTCGGAGAAGTGGAATTGATGGAGCAAGTGGAATTGATCAATAACAACACTGCACTAGCCAAGGAGTCGAACCCACGTTGTTTTGGCCCGCCTCATGGTGAGAAAAATGCATGACGCTTTAGACCACACATTTGACAAGTGTGACCATGGCGTAATAGCGCACAAAATGCGTGCTTAAGGAATAACAGGAAAAATCGGTAGATGGATCTATAATTTCCTCATTAATAGAACACAGAGAGTAGTCGTCAACAGAGTAAAGTCTGAGGCAGCTACGGTGAAAAGCTCTGTTCCACAAGGCACAGTACTCGCTCCCATCTTGTTCATCATCCTCATATCCGACATAGACAAGGATGTCAGCCACAGCACCGTGTCTTCCTTTGCAGATGACACCCGAATCTGCATGACAGTGTCTTCCAATGCAGACACTGCAAGGCTCCAGGCGGACATCAAGCAAATCTTTCAGTGGGCTGCAGAAAACAATATGAAGTTCAACGATGAGAAATTTCAATTACTCAGATATGGTAAACACGAGGAAATTAAATCTTCATCAGAGTACAAAACAAATTCTGGCCACAAAATAGAGCGAAACACCAACGTCAAAGACCTGGGAGTGATCATGTCGGAGGATCTCACCTTCAAGGACCATAACATTGTATCAATCGCATCTGCTAGAAAAATGACAGGATGGATAATGAGAACCTTCAAAACTAGGGAGGCCAAGCCCATGATGACACTCTTCAGGTCACTTGTTCTATCTAGGCTGGAATATTGCTGCACACTAACAGCACCTTTCAAGGCAGGTGAAATTGCTGACCTAGAAAATGTACAGAGAACCTTCACGGCGCGCATAACGGAGATAAAACACCTCAATTACTGGGAGCGCTTGAGGTTCCTAAACCTGTATTCCATGGAACGCAGGCGGGAGAGATACATGATTATATACACCTGGAAAATCCTAGAGAGACTAGTACCGAACTTGCACACGAAAATCACTCACTACGAAAGCAAAAGACTTGGCAGACGATGCAACATCCCCCCAATGAAAAGCAGGGGTGTCACTAGCACGTTAAGAGACCATACAATAAGTGTCAGGGGCCCGAGACTGTTCAACTGCCTCCCAGCACACATAAGGGGGATTACCAACAGACCCCTGGCAGTCTTCAAGCTGGCACTGGACAAGCACCTAAAGTCGGTTCCTGACCAGCCGGGCTGTGGCTCGTACATTGGTTTGCGTGCAGCCAGCAGCAACAGCCTGGTTGATCAGGCTCTGATCCACCAGGAGACCTGGTCACAGACCGGGCCGCGGGGGCGTTGACCCCCGGAACTCTCTCCAGGTAAACTCCAGGTAACACAATCCTTAACAATGGTGCATCTAACCAAGCTAGATGTACCCACCAACGAAGGACATACGGTGGTGTGGACGCCTCTGAACTAATTTCATTCTACTCCCTGTAGAATGGTGGGTGGGTACAACATCTAGCTTGGCTGGGTGCACCATTGTTAAGGATTGTGTGGTCTAGTGGACTAAAGCGTCATGCGTCATGGGCCAGGCTCGTCTGGTGCTTGCCTGGTCAACCAGGTTGTTGCTGCTGAAGACCAGCTGCCCCACATATTCACCACCGCCTGGTTGATCTGGGACCTGGTGAAGATACTTGTCCAGTTTCCTCTTGAAGGCTTCTACACTTCTCCAGCCGTGTTTCTGATATCTTCTGGTAAGATGTTGAATAGTTTGGGATCCGGGATGTTGATAGTGTTCCCTTATTGTCCCCACCGCACCCCTGCTCCTCACTGATTTTATTTTACACTTCCTCCCATATCTTTCACTCCAGTATATTGCTATGGCAGTGTGCAGATTTGGGACAAGGCCCTCGAGTACTTTCCAGGTATATATTATCATTTATCTCTCTCTCCTGCACTCTAATGAGTACATGTTCAAGGCTTGAAGGCGTTCCCAGTAATTTAGGTGTTCTACTTGTTCAAAGTGAGCCGTAAAAGATCTCTGTATTTGTTCCAGCTCTGATATTTCACCTGCTTTGAACGGGGCCGTCAGCACTGAGCAGTATTCTAAATGAGGGAGCACTAGCGATTTGAAGAGTGTTTTGAAAGTTCTCAATACTCACCCTGTCATTTTTCTGGCTGTCGTGATCTTTGTCTTGTTATGGTCCTTAAATGAAAGGTCAGCTGGCATAATTATTCCCAGGTCTTTTACGTGTTCCTTTCGTTCTATTTGGTGACCCTCTTGAGTTTTATGTATAGTGTTCCTTTTGAGTTCTTAATTCTTTCCATATCTAAGCAGCTGGAGCTTATCACCACTGAATGTCATGTTGTTCTCCACTGCCCACTGGAAAACTCTGCTAAAGTTTTCCTGTAATTTTTTGAGTGTCCTCTACCCTAGGGACTTTCATGCTTATTTTAGTGTCATCTGCAAAATGATGATATAAAAGTGTGACGGGTGTTTTTGTCTATGTCTGCTATGAGGATGAGAAACAGCAGAGGTGCCAGGACAGTGCCTTGGGACACTGAATTTTTGACCTCGCTGATGCTGCTCTGTTTACTACTATTTTTTGTGTCCTGTGTGTTAAGAACCCGAAAATCCATCTGCCTACCTTCCCTGTAATGCCCACGGCGCTCATTTTGTGCGCTATCACTCAATGATCGCATCTGTCAAACGCCTTTGCAAAATCTGTGTAAATCACATCTGCGTTTTGGTTCAGCAGCTGTGACAGGCATGATCGTCCTACTCTAAAACCATGCTGGTTCGGGTTATGCTAGTTGTGCTGGTCCATGAAATTTGTAATCTGCAGTCTCATCATTCTTTCGATGATTTTTATGATGCGAGAAGTTAGGGTTACTGGTCTGTAATTTTTAGCTAGTGTTCTACTACCTCCTTTATGCAAAGGAGCTGTCTGCACTCTTTAAGGCCTCCGGTATTTCACCTAGGTCTAAGCTCTTTCTCTAAAGAATACTGAAGGTTCGTGCTAATGGTACTTTGCACTTCTTTATAAACATAGCATTCCATGAATCTGATCCAGGTGTTGGAAATCACAATATGCGTTATTGCAAATATGAAAAAATACCACAGCAAAAATGTGCTGACACACACATCTTCAGATGAATAGGAGGAAGAGGAAAGAGAACCAGATTTTAAATGTTGATTCCTGAGGTGACATCTCACTCACAGTTGATGACAATACCTTACACAAACCTGTCCCGCACATACCTGTCCCGCACATACCTGTCCCGCACATACCTGTCCTGCACAAACCTAACTTACGCATACAGTTGTCCAACATAAAGTTAAATTGTTCGCCTGTGAGAAATGTTTTAAGATTATTAACGAAATTCTGAATTATAAAACTGTCAATTTTATACATTCCAGAACGCAAATTTGTAATATGTTGTGCATCATGATTGATAAGAGATGATTCCACAATATTTCCTTGAACTGTAGAATTAGAGAAAAGTAATTCTTTGGCATTAGTCCAATCTACACAGGACTCTTGTTCAGTAGTTACTGCACATTTATGTTGTGCAACTCTGGTCTCAAGAGATTCGCCGGTTTGTCCTAAATAAGAGCTATCAAAACTTTCACATGAGATGGAGTAAACACAACCCAAAGATTACTTGGAAGAATTTTTAATTAATTTTTGTTTCACAGTATTCTCATATTTAAAGACAACTTTAAAATTAAAGTATTCAAGAGCTTGTGGAAGGTGAGAAAGATTTTTGTTATATGGTAAAATCAACACATTCTTGCCTCATCTTCCTATTCCTCTGAACATGTGTGTGTAAGCACTGTGGCTAGCCGGATGATCGAACCCGTATTATATTAGCCCGCCTCGTGGGAAGAGAGCGAAAATTCACGACGCTCCATTTTAAACACACACACACACACACACACATTATATATATATATATATATATATATATATATATATATATATATATATATATATATATATATATATATATATATATATATATATATATATATATATATAATATATATATATATATATATATATATATACATAATCCACTGGACCACACGATCCTTAAGGGTAGGGCATCCAGTGGATTAGGGCGTCATGCGCTTTCGCCCACCATGAGGCAGGCCAAAGCAGCATGGGTTCGAGTCCTTGGCTAGTGCAGTGTTGTTATTGATCAATACCACTCGTTCGTGGTCACAATATATATATATATATATATATATATATATATATATATATATGTATATATATATATATATATAATTATATATATATATATATTATATGAAGATGAAGGAGTATATGCAGAGAAAAAGAGATGGTTAAGAGCGTGGTGAGGGAATGTAAAAGGAGAGAATAAGAAGTTTTGGGATTAATAATTTAAGGAAGCCTTGGAAGCAAAAAGATTTGACAGTTGAAAATAAGAGAGGAGGGTTTTAGTTGGAGAGGTGGAGGTATCGGGAAGATGGAGAGAATATTCTGAGGACCTGCTAAATGGTGATGAAGATACGGAAGCTATGATTTCGTGCATCGGACAGGGAGGTATATCTTGTAGGAGTGAAGAGAGCCAGATATGAGTGTGGGGAGAGGTGCATAAGGCTGTGGGTAGAATGAATGGAGGTAGTGAAATGGGGATTGATGGGATCAAGACAGAAATGTTAATTGCAAATGTGGATATAGTTTTGGAATGGTTGGTGCTTTTACTTAACAACTGTATGAAAGAGGGGGAAGGTACCTTGGGACTGGCAGAAAGAGAGCATGTATAGTTCCTTTGTATCAAGGCAAAGGGGACATGAGAGAGTTTAAAAAATATAGGGGAATAAGCCTATTAAGTGTAGCTGGTAAGGTGTATGGTAGAGTTATTGAAAAAATAAGAGTAACACAGAGAGCAGGACTGCATATGAGCAAGGAGGCTTTAGGAAGGGTAGGGGGTGTGTAGACCAAGTAAATACAATGAGGTATATAGGTGAATAGTATATATATAAGGATAAAGAGGATTTCGTTGCATTTATGAATTTCGAAAAATCATATGGTAGGGCGAATAGGGGAACAGTGCGGTAGATGTTGCAAGTGTATGGAATAAGCAGTAGGTTACTGAAAACAGTTAAAAGTTTTTACGAGGATAGTGAAGCTCAGGTTAGAGTATGCAAGAGAGAGGGCGATTATTTCCCAGTAAAAATAGGCCTTAGACAGGGATGTGTGATATATCACCATTGTTGTTCAGTATATTTGTAGATGGTGTTGTAAGAGAAGTGAATGCTCGGGTGTTGGCACGATGTGTGGGATTAAGAGATAAAGAATCTAACACAAAGTGGGAGTTGTCACAGTTGCTTTTTGCTGATGACACTGTGCTTTTGAGAGATTCTGAACAGAAGTTCCAGAAGTTGGTGGACGAGTCTGGAAGGGTATGCAAAAGATGGAAATTAAAACTGAATATAGGACAGAGCAAGGGGATGAGGATAAAAAAATATTATGTAATGAAAGATTGAAAATAAGATTGGAAGGAGGGAGTATGGAAGAACTGAATGTATTCAGATATTTGAGAGTGGACTTGCCAATAGATGGGTCTGTGAATGACGAGGTGAACCACAGAACTGACGAGGGGGGAAAAGATGAGTGGTGCACTGAGGAATCTGTGGAGACAAAGAACATTATCCATGGAAACAAGGAGGGGAATGTATGAGAGTACAGTGGTACCAACGCTCTCATATAGGTGAAAAGCATGGGTGGTGAATGTTACAATAATGAGAAGGCTGGAGGCAATGGAGATGTCATGTTGAGGGCAGTGTGAATAATATACATGGAGTCCGTTGCTTGAAGATTAGGAGGGCAGAGGAGTGGAGACAAATGGATTTTATGACTTAACATGCTGTTGGAGTGTAAGCAAAGTAACATTTATGAAGGGATTCAGGGAAACCAGTTAGCCGGACTTGAGTCCTGGAGGTGGGAATTACAGTGCCTGCACTCGAAAGGTGTGTTGACGTTGCAGTTTTTTGACTGTAGTGTAAGCGCACCTCTGGCAAGACGGTGGAGTGAATGATGATGAAAGTGTTTCTTCTTTTTCGGGTCACCCAACCTTGGTGATTTATAAAGTGAATAATTACACACATACATTAACTAGATGGAACTTAATTTTATAATACCGTGAAGTTACTGAACGTGTGAAAGTCTTGGATAATGTCGCAGCGGATGCACTTTCCAGGATAAATTATTTTTGTGCGTGCTTCGTTCGTTTATGTGCTTCGTAGACTTGTACAAGGGGTGCGTGGTTTTAAAGGGGCTGGGGGCTGAGTGGAGGTGGTGGAGGAATACGGGGGTGGGAGCTGCTACGATATTTGACGTTTTCATCTTACGAACGCGTCACCCTAGTGATTGATGACACCATTTTCTCCGGTTTCTGACCATGTTTGTGTTAGAATGCATCTCTCCTGAACGTCGAGTTTCTTTTAGTACAAATTCATATGCCAATAATAACTGCATTGGGATTAGTGTATGCTGCAAATTATGTACTTAGAATTAATATAAAATTATGAATGGCCGGACCAGAAGGCACATACATAAATGTTAACTAGGAACTTCGTATCCTATTACAAGTCACAGAAGTTTAGATTTCCTAGCCAATCAGCCTATCTCTTGCTTCCTGTATCACTCTCACCATAAGAATTATCCGAAATTTAATTAACACTGGTTAAAAATTAATTGTATCAAAAAACCACTGAGAGTTATGTAACTTTAAGTACATCCACTATGACTTGCGCCACTATACATCCACTAAGACTTGCGCCACTATATACATCAACTAAGGCTTGCGCCACTATGTACATCCACTAAGGCTTTCACTATTATATATATCCACTAAGACTTGCCCCACTATATACATCCACTAAGACTTGCGCCACTATATACATCCACCAAGACTTGCGCCACTATATACATCCACTAAGACTTGCGCCACTGTATACATCCACTAATAATTACGCAACTATATACATCAACTAAAACTTAACTATATACATCCACTAAGACTTAATCATCTATATACATCTAGAGCACCTAGTGTGTAGAGCAGCAATACATTTAGTAAAATATGTGTGTGCCTTAATTATCTCTCATAACATACAAACACGTTTATGTGTTTGTATGTTATGATATGAATGTGTTAACTTCAGTGGTGTGTCAAAGATATTAAACAAAGAAATCAATTTAGAATGTCGGGGTTTGCTTCGTGTAAGAAACGGAAGACTACTACTACTACTGTTGTTACTACTATTACTACTGCTGATACTACTACTGTTATCAGTACTACTACTGTTACTACTACTGCTAGTGCTAATACTACTACTATTATTGCTACTGCTACTACTATCACTTTTAATATTACTATTACTACTGCTATTACTATTACTACTACTACTGCTATTACTACTACTGCTACTACTATTGCCACTACTACTACTGCATGAACGTCCAGAATACTGACCTTAACTTTAGTGACCAGTCTTAATCAGTTCAAAAGAGTATTCTCAGCCTTTGGGATACCTATCATTAGCAGGTCTGCCTTTACGCTCCGAGTGTCCCTGGCCGCTTCCACATTCCCTGACAGAGAAGACTGACTAGTTGCTCTGATAGCAACGCTCTCCCACTCCTACCGCTCTCAATAGCTACCGTGATTATGCTCTTGCGTTCCTACCATTCTGATTGGCTGCTGTGATTACATTTTTTTTTTTAGGTTTGCTACTCTCATTGGAAGCTGTAATTCGGCGTTATCGTTCCCACGATTCTCATTGGCTGTTGTATAATGCTATGAGCTGTAGCTATTCTGATAGGCTGCTGCAAACATTTACCTTTGTTTCTACTAGTCTGGCTGGGTATCATCACACAGAATCTTTCCTAAACAGGCATCACACAATCTAATAAAGTTAAACATGTCTGACATCTCAAAGACATGTGTTTTCACTGTCGAATTTTATCGTATTATATTGAGATAAAAATATACTAAATAGAGGCGCCTGTGTCTAGTGCTCAGCGAACGGCGGATCAAGTCTCAATCACATAAACTAGTGCGAGTGTGAGGAAAGTGCGTGAGGCAGTGAACAGAATGAAAGAGGGTAAAGCAATTGGGATAGATGGGATCGAGACAGAACTGTAGGGATATAGTTTTGGAGCGGTTGGTATATTTGTTCCTATATGCATGAAAGGGGGGTGAATACATAGGGATTGGTTGAGCGTATGCATATTTCCCTTGTGATAAATGGTCTAGGAAACCAAAAGGGATAAAACAGAGTGTAAGTAGTAAAGGAGCAGCGGCTGGCGGAATATACCGGGAATATACAGAGGAACGAGGAGGTTTATAAGGAAGGGTAGTGGATGGATAGACAAAGTGTTGACACTGAAGGTAATACGTGAACAATACTCAGATAAAGATAAGAAACTTTTAATTGTATTTATGTATTTAGAAAAAGCGTATGACTGGGTAAATAGGGGAAGCATTGTGGCAGATTTTGCAAGTGTGTGAAATATATGGGAGGCTACGACAGCAAGGCTCAGGATAAAATTTGCAGGGGAGAAGGAAATTATTTTCCGATAAAATTAAACCTTAGATGGGGTTGTAAGAGAAGTGAATGCTCGAGTGTTGGCAAGAGGTGTGGAATTGAAAAATAAAGAATCTAACACAATTTGGGAGTTGTCACAGTTGCATAATATATATATATATATATATATATATATATATATATATATATATATATATATATATATATATATATATATATATATATATGTCGTGCCGAATAGGCAGAACTTGCGATCTTGGCTTAAATATCAACGCTCATCTTGCCATATAGGACAAGCGAAAATTTGTGTATGCAATAATTTCGCCAAAATCATTCTGAACCTAACGAGAAAAATATGTTTCACTGTGTTTGTTTAGTATTAAATTACTGTAAACAAATCTAAAATATATTTAGTTGGGTTAGGTTAAAATAAATTGTTCTTGTTATAATAAGGTTAGGTAAGTTTTCTAAGTTCCTTTTGGTGCAAAATTAAAAATTTTTACATCAACATTAATCAAAAAAATATATCTTTAAACTTATAAGAGAAAATTTTAGAAAAGACTTAATTTTAAATGAGTTCTTGCTAATTGACCAGTTTTACATATTCGGCACATTATATATATATATATATATATATATATATATATATATATATATATATATATATATATATATATATATATATATATATATGTCGTGCCGAATATGTAAAACTGGTCAATTAGCAAGAACTCATTAAAAATTAAGTCCATTCTAAAATTTTCTCTTATACGTTTAAAAATGTATTTTTTTCATTAATATTGATGTAAAAATTTTTAATTTTGCACCAAAAGGAACTTTGAAAACTTACCTAACCTTATTATAACAACAACAATTTATTTTAGCCTAACCCAACTAAATATATTTTAGTTTTGTTTACAATAATTTAATACTAAACAAACACAGTGAAATAAATTTTTTTCGTTAGGTTCAGAATAATTTTGGCGAAATTATTGCTTACACAAATTTTCACTTGTCCTATATGGTAAGATGAGCGTTGCTATTTAAGCCAAGATCGCAAGTTCTGCCTATTCGGCACGACATATATATATATATATATATATATATATATATATATATATATATATATATATATATATATATATATATTTATAGATGGGGTTGTAAGAGAAGTAAATGCGAGGGTCTTGGCAAGAGGCGTGGAGTTAAAAGATAAAGAATCACACACAAAGTGGGAGTTGTCACAGCTGCTCTTTGCTGATGACACTGTGCTCTTGGGAGATTCTGAAGAGAAGTTGCAGAGATTGGTGGATGAATTTGGTAGGGTGTGCAAAAGAAGAAAATTAAAGGTGAATACAGGAAAGAGTAAGGTTATGAGGATAACAAAAAGATTAGGTGATGAAAGATTGAATATCAGATTGGAGGGAGAGAGTATGGAGGAGGTGAACGTATTCAGATATTTGGGAGTGGACGTGTCAGCGGATGGGTCTATGAAAGATGAGGTGAATCATAGAATTGATGAGGGAAAAAGAGTGAGTGGTGCACTTAGGAGTCTGTGGAGACAAAGAACTTTGTCCTTGGAGGCAAAGAGGGGAATGTATGAGAGTATAGTTTTACCAACGCTCTTATATGGGTGTGAAGCGTGGGTGATGAATGTTGCAGCGAGGAGAAGGCTGGAGGCAGTGGAGATGTCATGTCTGAGGGCAATGTGTGGTGTGAATATAATGCAGAGAATTCGTAGTTTGGAAGTTAGGAGGAGGTGCGGGATTACCAAAACTGTTGTCCAGAGGGCTGAGGAAGGGTTGTTGAGGTGGTTCGGACATGTAGAGAGAATGGAGCGAAACAGAATGACTTCAAGAGTGTATCAGTCTGTAGTGGAAGGAAGGCGGGGTAGGGGTCGGCCTAGGAAAGGTTGGAGAGAGGGGGTAAAGGAGGTTTTGTGTGCGAGGGGCTTGGACTTCCAGCAGGCATGTGTGAGCGTGTTTGATAGGAGTGAATGGAGACAAATGGTTTTTAATACTTGACGTGCTGTTGGAGTGTGAGCAAAGTAACATTTATGAAGGGATTCAGGGAAACCGGCAGGCCGGACTTGAGTCCTGGAGATGGGAAGTACAGTGCCTGCACTCTGAAGGAGGGGTGTTAATGTTGCAGTTTAAAAACTGTAGTGTAAAGCACCCTTCTAGCAAGACAGTGATGGAGTGAATGATGGTGAAAGTTTTTCTTTTTCGGGCCACCCTGCCTTGGTGGGAATCGGCCAGTGTGATAATAAAAAAAAAATAAAATATATGTGTGTGTGTGTGTGTGTGTGTGTGTGTGTGTGTGTGTATTATTATTATTATTATTGTGACCACGAATGCTAAGGCGTCTTTTGATTGTCGCTCACCACAAGGCAGAGGCCAAAATATGGGTTCGAATCCTCGGCTAGTCGCAGTGTTGTTATTGATTGAATACAACTCGATCGTGGTCACAGTAATATATATACTACTTGTGGAGACTAGTACGCCAAACGAGGGGTTGAACGAAATAGCTCAGAGGCACCCACACCACCATCTAGCTCTGCTGGGTGCGTGATTCATGTAGGATTTGGTGGTTCTGTGGGTTAGAGCATTATGTCATTTTCGCCTACTATGAGGCATGCCAAAATGACATGGGTTCGAGTCCTTGGCTGGTCACCGGCCGGTGATACATCCGCACTACGCTACTCTGAGAACTCTCTCCTAGCTTTAGTTGCTCTCTTGCAATACTGCATAGCTCCTGATGGCTCACTGAGAAGTGTAAAAGTACTTGAGCTAAAGATTTCCATTCCCCTCCCCCCGTGGCTTGTCTTTCATAGTTAAGATCTCCCTTCTGCGAATGTTTGATATATATATATATATATATATATATATATATATATATATATATATATATATATATATATATATAAAATATATATATATATATATATATATATATATATATATATATATATAAATATATATATATATATATATATATATATATATATATAAATATATATATATATATATATATATATATATATATATATAAATATATATATATATATATATATATATATATATATATATATATATATATATATAAATATATATATATATATATATATATATATATATATATATATATATATATATATATATATATATATATAATCTATCGATGAAATCACGAAACAAGTGATTTCATTGCTATATAGACTGCTTGTTGAGGTAGGTATTCAAACAGGAGGAGGCTGAAATTAACACTTGAGATACCACTGCCACGAGTGTCCTCGGACCAAGGTACAACACATAGCTTTGTGCTTGGTTCTTGTTGGAGAGTTTAAGTGGGGGGAAATAAATGGGATTAAATCTGGAGTATCTGAGAGAGTTAGAGCAAAGGAAGGGGTAGCAGTAATGTTAAATGATCAGTTATGGAAGGAGAAAAGAGAATATGAATGTGTAAATTCAAGAATTATGTGGATTAAAGTAAAGGTTGGATGCGAGAAGTGGGTCATAATAAGCGTGTATGCACCTGGAGAAGAGAGGAATGCAGAGGAGAGAGAGAGATTTTGGGAGATGTTAAGTGAATGTATAGGAGCCTTTGAACCAAGTGAGAGAGTAATTGTGGTAGGGGACCTGAATGCTAAAGTAGGAGAAACTTTTAGAGAGGGTGTGGTAGGTAAGTTTGGGGTGCCAGGTGTGAATGATAATGGGAGCCCTTTGATTGAACTTTGTATAGAAAGGGGTTTAGTTATAGGTAATACATATTTTAAGAAAAAGAGGATAAATAAGTATACACGATATGATGTAGGGCGAAATGACAGTAGTTTGTTGGATTATGTATTGGTAGATAAAAGACTGTTGAGTAGGCTTCAGGATGTACATGTTTATAGAGGGGCCACAGATATATCAGATCACTTTCTAGTTGTAGCTACACTGAGAGTAAAAGGTAGATGGGATACAAGGAGAATAGAAGCATCAGGGAAGAGAGAGGTGAAGGTTTATAAACTAAAAGAGGAGGCAGTTAGGGTAAGATATAAACAGCTATTGGAGGATAGATGGGCTAATGAGAGCATAGGCAATGGGGTCGAAGAGGTATGGGGTAGGTTTAAAAATGTAGTGTTAGAGTGTTCAGCAGAAGTTTGTGGTTACAGGAAAGTGGGTGCGGGAGGGAAGAGGAGCGATTGGTGGAATGATGATGTAAAGAGAGTAGTAAGGGAGAAAAAGTTAGCATATGAGAAGTTTTTACAAAGTAGAAGTGATGCAAGGAGGGAAGAGTATATGGAGAAAAAGAGAGAGGTTAAGAGAGTGGTGAAGCAATGTAAAAAGAGAGCAAATGAGAGAGTGGGTGAGATGTTATCAACAAATTTTGTTGAAAATAAGAAAAAGTTTTGGAGTGAGATTAACAAGTTAAGAAAGCCTAGAGAACAAATGGATTTGTCAGTTAAAAATAGGAGAGGAGAGTTATTAAATGGAGAGTTAGAGGTATTGGGAAGATGGAGGGAATATTTTGAGGAATTGTTAAATGTTGATGAAGATAGGGAAGCTGTGATTTCGTGTATAGGGCAAGGAGGAATAACATCTTGTAGGAGTGAGGAAGAGCCAGTTGTGAGTGTGGGGGAAGTTCGTGAGGCAGTAGGTAAAATGAAAGGGGGTAAGGCAGCCGGGATTGATGGGATAAAGATAGAAATGTTAAAAGCAGGTGGGGATATAGTTTTGGAGTGGTTGGTGCAATTATTTAATAACTGTATGGAAGAGGGTAAGGTACCTAGGGATTGGCAGAGAGCATGCATAGTTCCCTTGTATAAAAGCAAAGGGGATAAAAGAGAGTGCAAAAATTATAGGGGGATAAGTCTGCTGAGTATACCTGGTAAAGTGTATGGTAGAGTTATTATTGAAAGAATTAAGAGTAAGACGGAGAATAGGATAGCAGATGAACAAGGAGGCTTTACAAAAGGTAGGGGGTGTGTTGACCAGGTGTTTACAGCGAAACATATAAGTGAACAGTATTTAGATAAGGCTAAAGAGGTCTTTGTGGCATTTATGGATTTGGAAAAGGCGTATGACAGGGTGGATAGGGGGGCAATGTGGCAGATGTTGCAAGTGTATGGTGTAGGAGGTAGGTTACTGAAAGCAGTGAAGAGTTTTTACGAGGATAGTGAGGCTCAAGTTAGAGTATGTAGGAAAGAGGGAAATTATTTCCCAGTAAAAGTAGGCCTTAGACAAGGATGTGTGATGTCACCGTGGTTGTTTAATATATTTATAGATGGGGTTGTAAGAGAAGTAAATGCGAGGGTCTTGACAAGAGGCGTGGAGTTAAAAGATAAAGAATCACACACAAAGTGGGAGTTGTCACAGCTGCTCTTTGCTGATGACACTTTGCTCTTGGGAGATTCTGAAGAGAAGTTGCAGAGATTGGTGGATGAATTTGGTAGGGTGTGCAAAAGAAGAAAATTAAAGGTGAATACAGGAAAGAGTAAGGTTATGAGGATAACAAAAAGATTAGGTGATGAAAGATTGAATATTAGATTGGAGGGAGGGAGTATGGAGGCGGTGAATGTATTCAGATATTTGGGAGTGGACGTGTCAACGGATGGGTCTATGAAAGATGAGGTGAATCATAGAATTGATGAGGGAAAAAGAGTGAGTGGTGCACTTAGGAGTCTGTGGAGACAAAGAACTTTGTCCTTGGAGGCAAAGAGGGGAATGTATGAGAGTATAGTTTTACCAACGCTCTTATATGGGTGTGAAGCATGGGTGATGAATGTTGCAGCGAGGAGAAGGCTGGAGGCAGTGGAGATGTCATGTCTGCGGGCAATGTGTGGTGTGAATATAATGCAGAGAATTCGTAGTTTGGAAGTTAGGAGGAGGTGCGGGATTACCAAAACTGTTGTCCAGAGGGCTGAGGAAGGGTTGTTGAGGTGGTTCGGACATGTAGAGAGAATGGAGCGAAACAGAATGACTTCAAGAGTGTATCAGTCTGTAGTGGAAGGAAGGCGGGGTAGGGGTCGGCCTAGGAAAGGTTGGAGAGAGGGGGTAAAGGAGGTTTTGTGTGCGAGGGGCTTGGACTTCCAGCAGGTATGCATGAGCGTGTTTGATAGGAGTGAATGGAGACAAATGGTTTTTAATACTTGACGTGCTGTTGGAGTGCAGTGCCTGCACTCTGAAGGAGGGGTGTTAATGTTGCAGTTTAAAAACTGTAGTGTAAAGCACCCTTCTGGCAAGACAGTGATGGAGTGAATGATGGTGAAAGTTTTTCCTTTTCGGGCCACCCTGCCTTGGTGGGAATCGGCCAGTGTGATAAAAATAAAAAAGAAAATAAAAATATATATATACATATATATATATATATATATACATATATATATACATATATATATATATACATATATATATATATATATATATATATAGTAGGTTGGTAGAGAGCAACCACCCAGGGAGGTACTACCGTCCTGCCAAGTGAGTGTAAAACGAAGCCTGTGATTGTTTTACATGATGGTAGGATTGCTGATGTCTTTTGTCTGTCTCATAAATATGCAAGATTACAGGCATGTCTTGCTACTTCTACTTACACTTAGGTCACACTACACATACATGTACACATTTATTTATACACACTCATCTGAGTTTTCTTTGATTTTATCTTAATAGTTCTTGGTCTTATTAATTTTCCTTTTATATCCATGGGGAAGTGGAATAAGAATCTTTCCTCCGTAAGCCATGCGTGTTGTAAAAGTCAACTAAAATGCCGGGAACAATGGGCTAGTAACCCCTTTTCCTGTAAAGATTACTAAAAAGAATAAGAAGAAGAAAATTGCCAAAGTGGGAAGTCTGAATGTGCGTGGATGTTGTGCAGATTATAAGAAAGAGATGACTGTGGATGTTGTGAATGAGAAGAAGCTGGATGTCCTGGCTTTAAGTGAAACAAAGCTGAAGGGGGTGGGAGAGTTTCAGTGGAGAGGAATAAATGGGATTAGGTCAGGGGTTTCAAATAGAGTTAGAGCTAAAGAAGGAGTAGCAATAATGTTGAAGGATAAGCTATGGCAGGAAAAGAGGGACTATAAATGTATTAATTCAAGGATTATGTGGAGTAAAATAAAGATTGGATGTGAAAAGTGGGTTATAATAAGCGTGTATGCACCTGGAGAGGAGAGAAGTGTAGAGGAGAGAGAGAGATTTTGGGAAATGTTGAGTGAATGCGTGGGGAGTTTTGAATCAAGTGTGAGAGTAATGGTGGTTGGGGATTTCAATGCTAAAGTGGGTAAAAATGTTGTGGAGGGAGTAGTAGGTAAATTTGGGGTGCCAGGGGTAAATGTAAATGGGGAGCCTTTAATTGAGCTATGTGTAGAAAGAGATTTGGTAATAAGTAATACATATTTTAAGAAAAAGAGGATAAATAAATATACAAGGTATGATGTAGCACGTAATGAAAGTAGTTTATTAGATTATGTATTGGTGGATAAAAGGTTGATGGGTAGGCTCCAGGATGTACATGTTTATAGAGGGGCAACTGATATATCGGATCATTATTTAGTTGTAGCTACAGTTAGAGTAAGAGGTAGATGGGAAAAGAGGAAGGTGGCAACAACAAGTAAGAGGGAGGTGAAAGTGTATAAACTAAGGGAGGAGGAAGTTCGGGTGAGATATAAGCGACTAGTGGCAGAAAGGTGGGCTAGTGCAAAGATGAGTAGCGGGGGGGTTGAAGAGGGTTGGAATAGTTTTAAAAATGCAGTATTAGAATGTGGGGCAGAAGTTTGTGGTTATAGGAGGGTGGGGGCAGGAGGAAAGAGGAGTGATTGGCGGAATGATGAAGTAAAGGGTGTGATAAAAGAGAAAAAGGTAGCTTATGAGAGGTTTTTACAAAGCAGAAGTGTTATAAGAAGAGCAGAGTATATGGAGATTAAAGAAAGGTAAAGAGAGTGGTGAGAGAGTGCAAAAGGAGAGCAGATGATAGAGTGGGAGAGCCACTGTCAAGAAATTTTAATGAAAATAAGAAAAAAATTTTGGAGCGAGTTAAACAAGTTAAGAAAGCCTAGGGAAAGTATGGATTTGTCAGTTAAAAACAGAGTAGGGGAGTTAGTAGATGGGGAGATGGAGGTATTAGTTAGATGGCGAGAATATTTTGAGGAACTTTTAAATGTTAAGGAAGAAACAGAGGCAGTAATTTCATGCACTGGACAGGGAGGTATATCATCTTTTAGGAGTGAAGAAGAGCAGAATGTAAGTGTGAGGGAGGTACGTGAGGCATTACGTAAAATGAAAGGGGGTAAAGCAGCTGGAACTGATGGGATCATGACAGAAATGTTAAAAGCAGGGGGGGATATAGTGTTGGAGTGGTTGGTACTTTTGTTTAATAAATGTATGAAAGAGGGGAAGGTACCTAGGGATTGGCGGAGAGCATGTATAGTCCCTTTATATAAAGGGAAAGGGGACAAAAGAGACTGTAAAAATTATAGAGGAATAAGTTTACTGAGTATACCAGGAAAAGTGTACGGTAGGGTTATAATTGAAAGAATTAGAGGTAAGACAGAATGTAGGATTGCGGATGAGCAAGGAGGTTTCAGAGTTGGTAGGGGATGTGTAGATCAAGTGTTTACATTGAAGCATATATGTGAACAGTATTTAGATAAAGGTAGGGAAGTTTTTATTACATTTATGGATTTAGAGTGGATAGAGGAGCAATGTGGCAGATGTTGCAAGTATATGGAATAGGTGGTAAGTTATTAAATGCTGTAAAGAGTTTTTATGAGGATAGTGAGGCTCAGGTTAGGGTGTGTAGAAGAGAGGGAGACTACTTCCCGGTAAAAGTAGGTCTTAGACAGGGATGTGTAATGTCACCATGGTTGTTTAATATATTTATAGATGGGGTTGGGGTTGTAAAGGAAGTAAATGCTAGGGTGTTCGGGAGAGGGGTGGGATTAAATTTTGGGGAATCAAATTCAAAATGGGAATTGACACAGTTACTTTCTGCTGATGATACTGTGCTTATGGGAGATTCTAAAGAAAAATTGCAAAGGTTAGTGGATGAGTTTGGGAATGTGTGTAAAGGTAGAAAGTTGAAAGTGAACATAGAAAAGAGTAAGGCGATGAGGGTGTCAAATGATTTAGATAAAGAAAAATTGGATATCAAATTGGGGAGGAGGAGTATGGAAGAAGTGAATGTTTTCAGATACTTGGGAGTTGACGTGTCGGCGGATGGATTTATGAAGGATGAGGTTAATCATAGAATTGATGAGGGAAAAATGGTGAGTGGTGCGTTGAGGTATATGTGGAGTCAAAAAAACAGTATCTATGGAGGCAAAGAAGGGAATGTATGAAAGTATAGTACTACCAACACTCTTATATGGGTGTGAAGCTTGGGTGGTAAATGCAGCAGCGAGGAGACGGTTGGAGGCAGTGGAGATGTCCTGTTTAAGGGCAATGTGTGGTGTAAATATTATGCAGAAAATTCGGAGTGTGGAAATTAGGAAAAGGTGTGGAGTTAATAAAAGTATTAGTCAGAGGGCAGAAGAGGGGTTGTTGAGGTGGTTTGGTCATTTAAAGAGAATGGATCAAAGTAGAATGACATGGAAAGCATATAAAGGCGGGGTAGGGGTCGTCCTCGAAAGGGTTGGAGAGAGGGGGTAAAGGAGGTTTTGTGGGCAAGGGGCTTGGACTTCCAGCAAGCGTGTGTGAGCGTGTTAGATAGGAGTGAATGGAGACGAATGGTACTTGGGACCTGACGATCTGTTGGAGTGTGAGCAGGGTAATATTTAGTGAAGGGATTCACGGAAACCGGTTATTTTCATATAGTCGGACTTGAGTCCTGGAAATGGGAAGTACAATGCCTGCACTTTAAAGGAGGGGTTTGGGATATTGGCAGTTTGGAGGGGTATGTTGTGTATCTTTATATGTGTATGCTTCTAAACTGTTGTATTCTGAGCACCTCTGCAAAAACAGTGATAATGTGCGAGTGTGGTGAAAGTGTTGAATGATGAAAGTATTTTCTTTTTGGGGATTTTCTTTCTTTTTTGGGTCACCCTGCCTCGGTGGGAGACGGCCGACTTGTTGAAATATATATATATAGATATATATATATATATATATATATATATATATATATATATACAGTTCTCTCTAGGATTTGAATACTGCTGTACATTAACATCTCCATTCAAAGCAGGTGAAATCGCAGATCTAGAGAGTGTACAGAGATCCTTTACTGCACGTATAAGTTCTGTCAAGCACCTTAACTACTGGGAACGCTTGGAAGCACTTGACTTGTACTCGTTGGAACGCAGGAGGGAGAGATATATCATAATCTACACTTGGAAAATCTTGGAAGGAATGGTCCCAAATCTGCACACAGAAATCACTCCCTACGAAAGTAAAAGACTGGGCAGGCGATGCAAAATGCCCCCAATAAAAAGTAGGGGCGCCATTGGTACACTAAGAGAAAACACCATAAGTGTCCGGGGCCCAAAACTGTTCAACAGCCTCCCATCAAGCATTAGGGGAATTGCCAATAAACCCCTGGCTGCCTTCAAGAGAGAGCTGGACAGATACCTAAAGTCAGTGCCGGATCAGCCGGGCTGTGGCTCGTACGTTGGACTGCGTGCGGCCAGCAGTAACATCCTAGTTGATCAGGCCCTGATTCATCGGGAGGCCTGGTCATGGACCGGGCCGCGGGGGCGTTGATCCCCGGAATAACCTCCAGGTAACCTCCAGGTACAATAAGATCACAATAAACAGGTGATTTCAGAATATGCAAAGCAACCAATCTGAAAGAATAGAGAAATTCTATTCTTTCAGAGTGGTTGTTTTGCATATATATATATATATATATATATATATATATATATATATATATATATATATATATATATATATATATGTATATATATATATATATATATATATATATATATATATATATATCGTGCCTAGTAGGTAAAACTGGACAATTAGCAAAAACTTATTTAAAATTAAGTCCCTTCTAAAATTTTCTACCACACCTTTAAAGATACATTTTTTCATTCATGGTAATGTAAAATTTTATAATTTGGCATCAAAAGAACCTTAGAAAACTTATCTAACCTTATTATAACAAACGCAATTTACTTTAGCCTAATCCAACTAAATATAGTTTAGATACGTTTGCAATAATTTAATAATAAAGAAACACAATGAAATATTTTTTTCGTTAGGTTCAGAGTGATTTATGAGAAATTATTGCATACACAAATTTTCACTAATGTTAAATGGCAAGATGAACGTTGCTATTTAAGCCAAGATCGCAAGTTCTGCCTATTCGGCACGACATATATATATGTCGCGCCGAATAGGCAGAACTTGCGATCTTGGCTTAAATAGCAACGTTCATCTTGCTATATAGGACATGCGAAAATTTGTGTATGCAATAATTTCGCTAAAATCATTCTGAACCTAACGAAAAAAATATATTTCACTGTGTTTGTTTAGTATTAAATTACTGTAAACAAATCAAAAATATATTTAGTTGGGTTAGGCTAAAATAAATTGTTCTTGTTATAATAAGGTTAGTTAAGTTTTCTAAGATACTTTTGGAGAAAAATTAAAATTTTTTACATTAACATTAATGAAAAAAATATATCTTTAATTGTATAAAAGAAAATTTAGAAAGGACTTAATTTTAAATAAGTTCTTGCTAATTGACAAGTTTTACATATTCGGCACGACATTATATATATATATATATATATATATTATATATATATATATATATATATATATATATATATATATATATATATATATATATATATATATATATATATATTTATATATATATACATTGAAGACTCTATATTTCGTATGCTTAACTCCTGTGGGTCATTTAGCAGAAAGAATCACACATAAAGTGGGAGTTGTCGCAGTTGCTCTTTGCTGATGACACTGTGCTCTTGGGAGATTCTGAAGAGAAGCTGCAGAGGTTGGTGGATGAATTTGGTAGGGTGTGCAAAAGAAGAAAATTAAAAGTGAATAGAGGAAAGAGTAAGGTAATGAGGATAACAAAAAGATTAGGTGATGAAAGATTGGATATCAGATTGGAGGGAGAGAGTATGGAGGAGGTGAATGTATTCAGATATTTGGGAGTGGACGTGTCAGCAGATGGGTCTATGAAAGATGAGGTGAATCATAGAATTGATGAGGGGAAAAGGGTGAGTGGTGCACTTAGGAGTCTGTGGAGACAAAGAACTTTGTCCTTGGAGGCAAAGAGGGGAATGTATGAGAGTATAGTTTTACCAACGCTCTTATATGGGTGTGAAGCATGGGTGATGAATGTTGCAGCGAGGAGAAGGCTGGAGGCAGTGGAGATGTCATGTCTGAGGGCAATGTGTGGTGTGAATATAATGCAGAAAATTCGTAGTTTGGAAGTTAGGAGGAGGTGCGGGATTACCAAAACTGTTGTCCAGAGGGCTGAAGAAGGGTTGTTGAGGTGGTTCAGACATGTAGAGAGAATGGAGCGAAACAGAGTGATTTCAAGAGTGTATCAGTCTGTAGTGGAAGGAAGGCGGGGTAGGGGTCGGCCTAGGAAAGGTTTGAGGGAGGGGGCAAAGGAGGTTTTGTGTGCGAGGGGCTTGGACTTCCAGCAGGCATGCGTGAGCGTGTTTGATAGGAGTGAATGGAGACAAATGGTTTTTAATACTTGACGTGCTGTTGGAGTGTGAGCAAAGTAACATTTATGAAGGGGTTCAGGGAAACCGGCAGGCCGGACTTGAGTCCTGGAGATGGGAAGTACAGTGCCTGCACTCTGAAGGAGGGGTGTTAATGTTGCAGTTTAAAAACTGTAGTGTAAAGCACCCTTCTGGCAAGACAGTGATGGAGTGAATGATGGTGAAAGTTTTTCTTTTTCGGGCCACCCTGCCTTGGTGGGAATAGGCCAGTGTGATAATATAAAATAAAAACAACTACTGTAGGCTCGAACTTCTGTCTGCTCAGCTAGCTGGGAGATAAAGATACTGATACTGAGCGTCCAGTCTCCTTCACGAACCATCTGGGTGAAGGGCAGACTTGTGGCGGAGTTATGTTAGTCTCCCCTCTTATGTGGGTCAGAGATTGGAAAACGATTTTCCAATCTCAGCGAGGCATCTCTCACTTAAAAACTTGGGACGCGGCGTTGGCGAAAAAATTATACGATTTTGACAGTTTCCAAGGGAGGGAAATGTTGTTATCTTGATAACATGGTAATAAAATTTTTTTATAATACAGCAATACCATCTTTTAGTGACCAGCATAGTGAGATGTTCATTATAAGAAACAAGTACGTGTTTATTGGTGTGTGTGTGTGTAATATATATATATATATATATATATATATATATATATATATATATATATATATGTATATATATATATATATATATATATATATATATATGTATATAAAACGTCTGGTCAAGAACGCTTCCGAACATGAACAAATCAGTTCACTACCAAAAAAATCGCCAAATTTTTGCATCTGGTCACGAACAAATAATCGGGTTCCGAACAAACACAGCTGTGCCAATTTTCACATTCCGCGCCATTTGATAACCTCGTCTTTTCCGTAACGTTTTGATGCGAAGGAAAAGACAAGTCACATTAGATCGGTTGATGGTGAAGTTTGGTCTACCATCTAAACGAGAGAAAACACCTGAAAGAGAACGTCCCTCCATCGTGAAGGCGGACTCTCCCTCACAACAGTAATCTCCTCCCTACTTTCCTCCTCAATTCCTTCACGCAAGGTTAGTTTTCTTGGTTGTTTATGATATGTTTTTTCCTCTGTTATTTAAGTTTTTTCTCTATTAAACTGTGCATTATTTTGTATAATTAACGATTTTTCAAACTGATTATTTTTTCTGTGCTTAAAATCACCAAACAACTTAACCGGTGTGGATAAAAATGAAACCTGTTGCATGTTGAAATATGATAGGCATGAAGGAGAGAGGCATAAGTAATTATGGAATGTAATCTACAGTAAGAGATAAGATAAGATAAGATTTCGTTCGGATTTTTAACCCCAGAGGGTTAGCCACCCAGGATAACCCAAGAAAGTCAGTGCGTCATCGAGGACTGTCTAACTTATTTCCATTGGGGTCCTTAATCTTGTCCCCCAGGTTGCGACCCACACCAGTCGACTAACACCCAGGTACCTATTTGCTGCTAGGTGAACAGGACAACAGGTGTAAAAAAACGTGTCGAAATGTTTCCACCCACTGGGAATCTAACCCAGGCCCTCCGTGTGTGAAGCGGGAGCTTTAGCCACCAGGCCACCGGGCCTGTTTGAACATTAAATCTAGTTTGAACATTAAATCTAGTTCACAGAATTGTGAAGTATTATTGGAGAAGTGAAGGCCAGAAACACAAGTTGAATACTGAACAAATGCAAATGAAGATGAGATAATATTGTCATCATTTCTTGGAAGGATATTAGGTACTCACAAAGGATTGAGAGGTGAAAGTTGCAAAATAAGCTGTTATGCCTTCAGTTATCTTTCATCTTCAAGGAAGAGGAAAGTGGTACATATTTAGCTCTCAGATGAGCTTATAATAAACAAGAAACCAAGTGGGTTTATTTTCTCTAAAACCTGTTTGATCCTTGTCAATAAAGTTTCCAAAGACAATAAAAGTTAGCAATTGATTAAAGTGAATCAAGGGTGAATCTCCTGTCTTGAAGATCATTGTGCATGATCATTATGCACATTGGGGCTGTGCTTAGTGTCAACAGCTGCAGCTACACTGGCATGGGAATGTAAGCCAGTGCAGCCCTTGGTGGCTATGAAGGCTTCACTCCCCCAACAAGTAAACATGGCTGCTCATGAAAGGAACTTAGTATACGTATATATCTAAAAGTATCATGATCTTGACATGCAACAGTGATTTTGAAACTGTACTGTACATTTTTTCTTTGCAGTTTATATGTAAATTTTACCATGTTTTGCCTTTCCTCTTCCTTTATACATAACATCAGCAGTCATCATATGCCCATGTTTGACCCCCCACGCTCTTGTCATTTCAGCATTTCAGTAAGAATATAAATATGAAAAAGAGTATGGACTTACTCTAGCATGTAATTTTATGTGTTGTGTGTAGAGTATAGTATTGGTAAAATGAGTTTGTTCATCTGTTTTCAGATCCTTGTTGGGGGAGTAATAACGTTAACTAGCTCAGTCGTTTCTATAGTTTACATCATTGGTCTGCCCTACTATTGGCAGAAATCAACGATACTTACCTGTTTTCTAACTGTACTAGGACACTGGTTGTTAATAAATGTCATCTTCCACTTCACAATGGCAGCAATTACTGACCCAGGTACACTTCCAAAGGTGAGTTAATTTATGCTTAATTCATAGTGCCACATAAAATTCAGCATGTGCTGTAATCCATGTTAATGAATAATTTTAAGACAAATTTTTTAGGATTAATTAATTTTGCTGAAAGAAATGTCATCATAAGTAATTACTGCACAAATGCATGTTGAACTGTGATGGGTTCTAAGCAGATATACTTATAACTTATGTTATAAGTATATTTGCTTAGAACCCATTAGAGTTCAATATGCATTTGTGCAGTATTTACCTATGAATACATATCTTTTAACAAAATTAACTAATCCTAGAAAATTTACTTTAAAATTACTCATTAACATAGATATAGAATACATATAAAATAGAATATATAAAATTTATAGAACTTTTAGTTCTTCTAATAGACTCTAGAGTATCAAATAATACCTATTAAAACCATGTTAACCCCTAAACGCTCCAAATGTATATATACATTCTCTCGCCCAGTGCCCAGAATATTTTGAAAAATAAAGAAATCGTTTTTTATTGAAATAAAGAGAAAAATTTTCTAAGTGTTATAGGATTAAAATAAAAAAATTAGGGTCAGTACTTACTGAGATATGAGGCTGCAAAGTTCGCACTTAATGCTCACCTGACGGCAACATGAGTCCTGCCGCTTGCATAAGTGTTGTCGATATACCTTTTTTGTTTTTTTAACAAGTCGGCCATCTCCCACCGAGGCAGGGTGACCCAAAAAGAAAGAAAATCCCCAAAAAGAAAATACTTTCATCATTCAACACTTTCACCTCACTCACACATAATCGCTGTTTTTGCAGTGTCCAGAACACAACAGCTTAGAAGCATATACGTATAAATGACTCACAAAATCATAATGACACAATTGCAAACAAACCATACCACGGGAAGGGATAGAACCCGCAATCAGAGAGTCTCAAAACTCCAGACCGTCGCGTTAGCCACTGGACCAGCTAGCCACAATAAGATTCGTCCAACTAGGTATATTTCTACACCATAGGAAGGTTAGCATAGGCACCACTGTGACCACAAATGCAAGTTTTTACAGATTAATCTCCAGCTAGCGTGGCCGTGATGAACTCTAGCTCAAGTCCCCTCAAAGCTGTTAAAACTCAAAAACAACAACAAAAAACTGTTTACATCGAATGGTTCATAGGAGTCTATAACGAACTTGTGCTGTTAGTTTTTCCGTTGTTCAAGGTTTTCTCAGTGTTATTCAAGGTTTTTACATTTAGTTTACTATTACACGGTGCATTCTATGGTATAATTATCTATTTATGTGCTTAAAAATCTTAAAAAAAAAAAACAATATTTACATACAGTTCATAGGGGTCTGGAATGGATTATTCGTATTTACATTCTATCGAATGGGAAAATTAGGTTCGGGTCACTACCAAATTAGGTGGCGACCAGAGTTTTGGAACGAATTATGGTCGTGACCAGAAGTTCCACTGTATGTATGTATGTATATTTGTATGTATGTATGTATATATATATCAGAGTCCACAGAACTTTACCACAGAGCCAGACCCCAGATAAGTACAGGCTCCTAGCCGTAGCTAGACGATGCTACCCCATACACCGGGGCACCAGGCTTGGTTTCAAAGTTATTTCATCAAATACTGCCACATGCAATGGACTACGAAAGAGATTGGAAATTCTTAACAATTCGCAAACGGGCGAAATTATTTACGAATTCTTAAGCAGTTGTTACGAATTAAGTATTTCAAATCTCTTTCGTTGTCTACTGCATGTGGCAGTATTTGATGAAATAACTTTGAAAACACGCCTGGTGCCCCGATGTATGTGGTAAGATCGTCTAGCTGCGGCAAGGCGCCCATACTTATCTGGGGACTGGCTCTGCAGTAAAGTACTGTAGACTCTGGTACATATATATATATATATATATATATATATATATATATATATATATATATATATATATGTGTGTGTGTGTGTGTGTGTGTGTGTGTGTGTGTGTGTGTGTGTGTGTGTGTGTGTGTACCCGAGAGGTATATTTCCTTCAGTGTATATATACTGAGAAAGGTGTATATCCATTACTGTATATTCAATTAAATTATACGTATATACATCGAGAGGCGTGACTCTGTTAAAGTATATATTTAACAGCGAGAGGTGTACATCTCTCAGTGAAGGTATGCGATGAATTTACTTAAAGCTCTACTTTAGCAAGTAAAGTATAAATGTTGTTAGTGTAGAGGCGAGCTACATCCTCAGTGACCCTCGTGCAACAGGTGTGCATCATTCCTGAGAAACTAACTACATCACTCTCTCTCTCTCTCTCTCTCTCTCTCTCTCTCTCTCTCTCCCTCTCATTCGCTCTTTCCACTACGACCAGCCTGTGAACTCTCCAGTTACACTATAGTGCTCACGTTGCTTCCAGGAAACACCAACCATTTACCAAGAACTCGGGAGAATTTGTGAGGGTGGGTGTGAGAATGGGTGTGAGGGTGTTTGTGAGGGTGTGTGTGTGAGGGGTCTGTGTGTGTGAGCGGTGTAAGCGAGAGTGGGTTTGAGGATGAGTTTGAGGGTGTAAGCCAGGTTGGGTGTGATGGGTATAAGCACCAGATAAGAACGGCAGGTCGATGGCGCATAGCCAACGATGTTGTTGAAATAGACAGAGATGCAGAACACAACACTATCATTGTGATGACGCTGCGTGTCGTAAAATGTGACTTTTATCACATTTTAGAATACCACCAATTTCTTTACGATCCACCAAGTTTAAACAAATGGTATTCGAGCCAGTAAAATCTGGTTGAGTGGCCGATGTGAGCGCTGAGGTAGGTAGTCAGGTCACGGATGGGGAGGGGAAGCAGAAACAAGGAAACACAGATGGCCGCCATTGTGAAGTAGATTGCTAGGGCAGTTATGACCGGCATTGTATGAGATGGAGTACAGGCGTTTAATTTTGATAGGCTTCAAAATAAATAACAAAAAGGCACATTACCGTGACTGGAACAATACACAAATAACCTGACTGTCTCCGTAGATGCCTTCCTTTCCCATTTCATTGTAAAATGCTCCAAACTTCAGAATACCAGTGACTTAACCTGATTCTTTTCCCCAGTTCTCCCTCATTCATTTTCCTCTTTCCTTTTTTCCTTTTGGGTTTTCTTTCTTATGCCTTGGGTGTTTGGTCTATTATTATTCTCCCTTCCCCCAGTGTCCTTGTTCCTACCCTTTGTGGGCCCCTAGCTCCCATGTAAGCCCCTAGCTCCCATGTGGGCCCCTAGCTCCCATGTGGGCCCCTAGCTCCCATGTGGGCCCCTAGCTCCCATGTGGGCCCCTAGCTCCCATGTGGGCCCCTAGCTCCCATGTGGGCCCCTAGCTCCCATGTGGGCCCCTAGCTCCCTTGCAGTGCTCGTCTTTCTTAGTCTTTGACTGACTCCACTAGTACTACAACTACCTCTACACCACAGTACCATATCAACCTTTGCGGATGATACTAGGATCTGCATGAGGCTGTCATCTGCTGAGGACGCGGTTAACCTCCAAGAAGATATAAACAAAGTTTTCCAGTGGGCAACGGTAAACAATATGATGTTCAATGAGGACAAATTCCAACTACTCCGTTATGGTAAACTGGAGGAGATAATAACTAGAACAGAGTATACTACTGACTCCGGCCATACAATAGAGCGGAAAAATAATGTAAGGGACCTGGGAGTAGTAATGTCTGAGGATCTCACCTTCAAGGATCACAACAGTACCACGATCGCACGTGCAAAGAAAATTATAGGATGGATAATGAGAACGTTCCAAACGAGAGATGCCAAACCAATGATGATCCTTTTCAAACCACTTGTTCTCTCTAGGCTGGAATACTGCTGTACATTAACATCTCCATTCAAATTATTATTATTATAATCAAGGGGGAAGCGCTAAACCCGGAGGATTATACAGCGCCTGGGGGGGGGGGGGATGTGGAAGGCATTCAGGCTTAATTCGGGGAACTGGAGCTCAGATCCAATTCCCTAAATCAAGAGCCCCTCACCAACATCAAGGAACCTTCCTTGAGGGGATCTCCATTCAAAGCAGGTGAAACTGCACATCTAGAGAGTGTACAGAGATCCTTTACTGCACGTATAAGTTCTGTCAAGCACTTTAACTACTGGGAACGCTTGGAAGCACTTGACTTGTACTCGTTGGAACTAAGGTGGGAGAGATATATAATCTACACTTGGAAAATTCTGGAAGGAATGGTCCCAAATCTGCACACAGAAATCACTCCCTACGAAAGTAAAAGACTGGGCAGGCGATGCAAAATGCCCCCAATAAAAAGTAGGGGCGCCATTGGTACACTAAGGGAAAACACCATAAGTGTCCGGGGCCCAAGACTGTTCAGCAGCCTCCCATCAAGCATTAGGGGAATTACCAATAAACCCCTGGCTGCCTTCAAGAAAGAGCTGGACAGATACCGAAAGTCAGCGCCGGATCAGCCGGGCTGTGGCTCGTACGTTGGACTGCGTGGTTGATCAGGCCCTGATCCACCGGGAGGCCTGGTCATCGACCGGGCAGCGGGGGCGTTGATCCCCGGAATAACCTCCAGGAACCACTACCTCTCATCTTCCTTTCCTACTACCTCTCTTATTCCGTCCCTGTCTGCTGGCCTGTATATACTCCCTCTTCTTTTTAGTGTGACTTTGTAAATGGTCCAAGTCGGACCGAAACGTCGTCGTAAGCTCCTCTCTCCTATGTGCGGCTTATTTGTGTTTTGATAGGCGTCCACATGCCTGGTCATGGACCTGGCAGTGGGGGTTTTGACTCCCATAACACCCTCCAGGTATGGAAACATGTACCGATCAGGATATTAGAGGAAATGTTCCGCCACAAGTGGCTTCTTCAGCCCTTTATGTCCTGATCTGTACATAAGTGTCATTTTCCACATGTCGGTATCACCAAACTATTTTTCGTAATAATGTTGGTAGAATTACCGACAGTATGCAGAGTAAAATAACACAAGTGACATTTTTATTGTGGCAACGTTTCGCTCTCCAGGAGCTTTGTCAAGCCGTTACAAAGCTCTTGGAGAGCGAAACGTTGCCACAATAAAAATGTCACATTAGTTGCACTTGTGTCTTTTTACTCTACAAACTATTTTTCACCCTACAGGTAGACACGAGAAGGAGAGTCTGGGAGTTTACAATAGAAAGATCAGACATGATGCACTCACACAAAGTCACTCTCTCGTCAGGGGTTATTATTATTATTATTATTACAATCAAGGGGGAAGCGCTAAACCCGGAGGATTATACAGCGCCTGGGGGGGGGATGTGGAAGGCATTCAGGCTTAATTTGGGGAACTGGAGCACAGATCCAATTCCCTAAATCAAGAGCCCCTCACCAACATCAAGGAACCTTCCTTGAGGGGTCTCGTCAGGGGTATGGAGCAGATCAGACCTTCAGAGTACCTCCTGAGTCTCCAGGTCTGAGTGCCGGAGGTAACTCTGACGCAACAGATTTTGTTTTTAGTTTAAACCCTCACCAGACCTTAGACACTTGAGACGCAGCCTTAACTCCTGCATCATCACCTCTGCTACTCTCTAAGAGGTCTGTGCGAGTGGGAAAGGTAGCAAAAGAGTTTGCTCAGTTTGAGAAAACTCACACCATTGCATAAACCAGACTGAAAACACACACCACTTGAATTGAAGACATGTTGCGTCCCCACCACAAGGCGTCTACGCCGATTGTAGCTCACTGCTGCACCACTTATTTGGAAGGCACACCAGGTCTTGTGATAGGGCTGCCCCTACCGTAGAGCTGCAAACTACACCCATCTTGTATTAAAGAAGACTTATCAACGAAGCACTTGCTTGCCCCTGACATATACTTGTTGCTTATCATTTTGCATTAAACTGAAAGAAAAGTGTCTCCTAAAATTTCTGTTTTGCATTTGTGCCCATTTCAACCAGGCTAAGAGCTATTTATCCCACCTCATCTCATTTTACTTCTGCATACTGTATTTAACTGTGAAAAATCTTTGCATTTTGCTCCATCCATGTAGCATCAGGAGCGTTCAAGTCAATAGCTACTTTACGTTTTGACATAGTAGTACAGGGGTCCCCAAACTCTTCAGCTCTTCGATCCCCTCATGCAGTTTCAGAGCCTTTGTCCACCTCCAAACATTTATTATATGAAGATAATTTAATAAATAGTACTTTAACAAAGAGTACCACGTATAATAATAATAATAATAATAATAATAATAATAATAATTAGATAATGATAATGATAATAATAATTAGATAATGATAATGATAATAATAGTGATAATAATAATAATAATAATAATAATTAGATAATGATAATGATAATAATAGTAATAATAATAATAATGATAATAATAATAACAATATGATGATGACTTCATAACAAAGAGGCAATATTTAAATTACGAAAAATATAAGACTTAACATATCCTTTTCCACTGAAACTGTTGATATCATTAATGGGAAATGTGCATCTGATGAGCATCAACAAGGACATTGGTATTTGGTTGGAGAGATGAGAGAGACCAGGGGGAGGGTGGAAGGTGACAGATACACGACGCAAAGCATGTCCCCAGACATTTGCTGACCCCCTTTTGACCCCAGTCATTTATCGACCCCTTTGATAGTCCCATCGACCCTTACGGGTCGATACTGACCACTTTGGGGAACTCTGCTGTGGAACATTTACCCAACAACACAGATTCCAATTTCTGTCATTTCTTTTATGACCTCGGGCTTTGCAGGCACCATATGTTTACGTCTCAGCACATTACCTTAGCCCCTTTTGAGGCGTGTCTCATACACACACATGTATATATTACGCTCAGAAGGTGACTTAAGTAGTATTAATACTGCATTAAAAATAGGATAAGACTTAAATATATCCACACGCTGGATATATCTCTCAAACTTAACTAATATTTTTCCAGATTCTGGCTCTCACCGATCCCCAACTAAGTGATGGCCTCGCTCCTTGGCTATTGGGTTAACTTCTTCGAATATCTAGCACAAGAAAAAGGAAAACACCTAAGACCCATCTCAGTAATTACTAGACTAGCAAATAAGAGCAAGGAGGTAGATGGAGTAGTGGTAGTGGTAGATGGAGGTAGTGGTGAGGTTATTCCCGAAACATCTTATGCAGAGGGCAGACTTGTGGCCGAGAGAATTTCTATAGTGGAGTTTTGTTAGTCTCCTGCCTTAAGTGGGTCAGAGATTGGAAAACAATTTTCCAATCTCAGCAGGGCATCTCCCGCTTAAAAACTTGGACAAGGTTGTTGGCCCAAAAATAAAAAAAGAGGATAATTTTGACAATATCCAAGGGAAGGAAATGTTGTTAACATGATTACAGTATGATATATACATTATATATATATATATATATATATATATATATATATATTATTTTTTTTTTTTATTATCACACCGGCCGATTCCCACCAAGGCAGGGTGGCCCGAAAAAGAAAAACTTTCACCATCATTCACTCCATCACTGTCTTGCCAGAAGGGTGCTTTACACTACAGTTTTTAAACTGCAACATTAACACCCCTCCTTCAGAGTGCAGGCACTGTACTTCCCATCTCCAGGACGCAAGATTTCAGGTATGTCTTGCTACTTCTACTTACACTTAGGTCACACTACACAAACATGTACAAGCATATATATACACACCCCTCTTGGTTTTCTGCTATTTTCTTTCTAGTTCTTGTTCTTGTTTATTTCCTCTTACCTCCATGGGGAAGTGGAACAGAATTCTTCCTCCGTAAGCCATGCGTGTTGTAAGAGGCAACTAAAATGCCAGGGGCAAGGGGCTAGTAACCCCTTCTCCTGTATATATTACTAAATGTAAAAGGAGAAACTTTCGTTTTTCCTTTTGGGCCACCCTGCCTTGGTGGGATACGGCCGATGTGTTGAAAGAAAGAAATATATATATATATACAGATGTATTTATATATCTCATTGTACATGTACATACATAAAGGAAAGTATATCTCAGTGTATATATAGAGGCATATATGCACTGTATGCATACAGAGTATACACAGTGTGTCTACCTGGAAGGGGTTATGGTGCTCAACACCCCCTCGGCCCAGTTCTTGACCAGGTTTCCCACTGGATCAGGGCCTGATCAATCAGGCTGTTACTGCTGGGTGCACGTAGCGCATCGCACGAACTACAAACCGGCTGATTGGGTACTGATATTAGGCATCTGTTCAATTCCCTCTTGAAGACGGCCACGGGTTTATTGGTAATTCCCCTTATGCATTATGGGAGGCTGTTGAACCCATTCTGTGTTTTCTCTTAGTGTACTCATGGCGCCTCTACTGTTCATTGGGTGCACGTTGTACCGTCTGTCTATGCTTTTGTTTTCACAGTGAGTGATTTCTGTGTGCAGATTAGGGATCAGTCTCTCTAGGATTTTCCAGGTGTAGATTATGAAGTCTCTCACCTGCGCTCCAGTGGGTACAGGTCGCATACAGCGTATGTATACAGATATATATATATATATATATATATATATATATATATATATATATATATATATATATATATACAATCAGTGTGTGAATACACTTCATTGACGCTGCTGCAGAGATATTCCAATCAACATTCACGTAGCTGTAGACACGATCCAGTTAATACTTTCTTCTCTCTTCTAAATTCACAACATTCGCATAGCCGCAAGCACAATCCATTTAACAGTTGCATCACATTTTCACAATCCTCAAGGTTCGCACCACCCCCAGCTCCGTTTTTTAACCAATTTCTTATGGTTTTATTTTTCCACCTGCCGGCATAAGCTGATCTCTCAATACATTAATAAAGTTAATGGTCTGGCGCAAGCTGTGTATCACACTGCGCCCAGAAGTGCGCTGACCTGCCTCTGTCACACCCATACTTGCAACTACTTATTCCTCGGCAAACGTTCTGAACACAAATTCCTTGTCTTTCAGTGCTTCATGAAGCGAATTTTACGTAGGGGTAGAAATATGTAAGTCTTGTTGGAGGCACTTACTTCACACACCGCTAAAGTTGGATTTGGTCCATTCTCTTGAATTTTTTGCTGTGTAATAATCCCAGGGGGAGTTAGCTTGGTTTCTGTAATTACGATGAAAGTTAAGACACTTTGTGCAACATCTGGTTATCTTTATTGTAGACGTTTCGCCATCCAGTGGCTTTATCAATACAGATTCTTGGACATAATTAGAAAACAGAAGAACTATATACAAAAGATGAGGTAATCAGTCCCTCAGCCTTGGAGGTGGTGTTTACAGCACCATGGTTGTAGAGATTCTGAAGCACAGGTAAGGAGACTGGCGCTTATATAGGCGTCAGTGAATAGGGACGTGTAGCAGACGAGGGCATAGTCACTGGTAGGCGGGATTCCCCAGTGGAAGAAGGTCCTTCCCAATATGTATCTTACCTGCACTTGCAAGTAATCTTAGCTCATCTATCTTATTTCTTAGACTCCTACTAGTCACTCGTTGCCCTCTGCTAACTCTGTTGAACAATTGCATTGCCTATATCAGCAAGTTTACTTTGAATATTGTCTTTTAAACATATCCCTAAGGTATCCTGGTAATATCTACCGTTTTCAACCATAATAATGCAGCCTGATTGCTTCCCACAGACACCCATACCTCTATAATCTATCAGTTTAATGTCCTACACAAGTCGCCAATGACCCTTTCAATCGAAATGGCTAATGCACTGACTATACACGTCAGTGACACTGGTCCATAATTTAATGCCTCGTGTCTGTCTCCTTTTTCAAAATTTGGGACTACATTTGCCGTCTTCCATACCTCAGGTAGTTGCCCAGTTTCAATGGATGCGTTGAAGATTGTTGTTAATGGCACACACAGCGTCTTTACTCCTTCTCTACGGACCCACGGAGAGATGTCCATTCCCACTGCTTTTGAGGTATCAGGTTCACTTAGCAGCTTCTTCACCTCCACCTCGGTTTTGTGTATTTCATCCAGCACTTGTTTGTATATCCCTTGTTGGAGTACCCCCCTATTCTGACTTCCTGGAGACTTTCCTGTCTCCACTGTAAATACTTCTTTAAATCTCATGTTGAGCTCCTTACATACTTCTCAGTCGTTTCTTGCGAGCTTCCCACCTTCCTGATTACCTGGTCCTTGACTATTGTTTTCCTCCTGATGTGGCTATTCAACAGCTTCGGGTCAGACTTGACTTTCGATGCTAAGTCGTTTTAGTACTGTCGCTGGGCCTCCCTCCTTATTTGTGCATACTCATTTCTGTGTGTGTGTGTGTATGTGTGTGTGTGTGTGTGTGTGTGTGTGTGTGTGTGTGTGTGTGTGTGTGTGTGTGTGTGTGTGTGTGTGTGTGTGTGTTCACCGATCTGCACTCACCAATTAGTGTTTGCGGATGTCGATACTTAGCTCCTGACCCCGCCACGTAGACCACCTTCATAAGCATCACAGACGTGTGGCCTCTTGAGCCTTGTCGTATCTATTTTTGAAGCCATTCCACTTCTTAACTGCCTTGAGACTAAAGAAATGATTTCGTACATTCTTATAGCTTATCTGTGTCTTCAGCATCCACCTGTGCCCCCTCAGTACTGGTCCTCCTAATTCATACAGTCTGTCCTTATCAGCCTATCAGTTTCTCATAAAATTTTGTATGTGGTAATCATGTCCCCTTTATCCTCCTCTCTAAAGTCAAGTTCAGTTCTTTCAGCCTCCTCATAGTGCATTCCTCTCAGTTCTGGTATTAGCCGGGGTGCAAACCTTTAGACATTTTCCACTTTCTTCACGTGTTTGACCAGGTGTGGACTCTATGCCGCTATCCTTATACGGTTTACATGCAATTCTGGTAATATGCTTGGTGTTATATTTACCACAGGTCCTTTTCATTTCCTGATATTTGTAGCTACTCTCCGCCTATGCTCTACTTTGTGACCAGTCCAAACCCAACGGCCTTACATTTGCACTCTATCGAGGTCTCTCAGGAGTTAATCAGTGTGTTACGTAACCTCTGGTAAGTCATTCACGTATTAGAACGATAGTGACGTTAGTACAGGTCCATGTGGAACCTCACTCGCTACTCACTCCCATTCTGAAGTCTCGTCCCTTACTGTGGCACTGTGTCTTCTGTCATTTAGGTTCTCCCGTATTCGACTGATGAAGTCTCTTGTACAGTAGATTCGTTTTGTTACTAATATGTAAGTAGTGCTCACGAGTCTTATTAAATAGTAACATAACACAGTGCCATTTCTCACCCAATAGTGACACACAATGGCATTACTGTTTACTTAAGAACTTGCTTAAGGAACTTTAACTATCTACCATCAAGGAAGGTGCCCTGATGCCAAGGAAGTGAACCTATCCTATCCCTCCTTGGGATCGAACCTGAGCGCCTTCCATTCTCCACCCACTGTATAACCCCAGCAGTTTACCGCTCTTCCCATTATAATGATTAGTTTGTGGGGTTCTGAAGGTTACTAGTAGTTATACCTTGTACCTCGTTACTAGTTGTTCTACCTTGCACTGGTTACTAGTTGTTCTACCTTGTACCTGGTTACTAGTTGTTCTTTGTACACCTGGTTACTAGTTGTTCTACCTTGTACCAGGTTGCTAGTAGCTCCACCCTGTACCTGGTTACTAGTAGTTTTACGTTGCACCTGGCTGCTAACCTTGTACCAGGTTACTAGTACATAAGAACATAAGAAAGGAGGATTACTGCAGCAGGCCTGTTGGCCCATACTAGGCAGGTCCTTTACAATCAATCCCACTAACAAAACATTTGCCTAACCCAATTCACCTTGTACGTGGTTACTAGTTGTTCTACCTTGTACTGGTTACTAGTTGTACTACCTTGTACTGGTTACTAGTTGTTCTACCTTGTACCTGGTTACTAGTTGTACTACCTTGTACGTGGTTGCTATTTCTACCTTGTACCTGGTTACTAGTTGTTCTGTCTTTTACCTGGTTACCTGTTGTTGAACTTTGTACCTGGTTACTAGCTGTTCTTGTACCTGGTTACAAGGTCTACACTGTACCTCCTTACTAGTTCTACATTGAACCTGGTTACTAGTTTTACACTGTACCTGGTTACTAGTTCTACACTGTACCTTGTTACACGTTCTACACTGTACCTGGTTACTAGTTCTACACTGTACCTGGTTACTAGTTCTACACTGTACCTGGTTACTAGTTCTACACTGTACCTGGTTACTAGTTCTACACTGTACCTGGGTACTAGTTTTACACTGTAGTTACTAGTTCTACACTGTACCTGGGTACTAGTTTTACACTGTAGTTACTAGTTCTACACTGTACCTGGGTACTAGTTTTACACTGCAGTTACTAGTTCTACACTGTACCTGGGTACTAGTTTTACACTGTAGTTACTAGTTCTACACTGTACCTGGGTACTAGTTTTACATTGTAGATACTAGTTCTACACTGTACCTGGGTACTAGTTTTACACTGTAGTTACTAGTTCTACACTGTACCTGGGTACCAGTTTTACACTGCAGTTACTAGTTCTACACTGTACCTGGGTACTAGTTTTACACTGTACTAGTTTTACACTGCAGTTACTAGTTCTACACTGTACCTGGGTACTAGTTTTACACTGTAGTTACTAGTTCTACACTGTACCTGGGTACTAGTTTTACACTGCAGTTACTAGTTCTACACTGTACCTGGGTACTAGTTTTACACTGTAGTTACTAGTTCTACACTGTACCTGGGTACTAGTTTTACATTGTAGTTACTAGTTCTACACTGTACCAAGTTGTGACTGCTACATCTGGGATACAAGTGAAGGTGAGAGCAGTGTTCATGCAAGGAGCACTTCAGCAGTGTTTGTGTAGGGAACAGTTCAGCAGTGTTTGTGTAGGGAACAGTTCAGCAGTGTTTGTGTAGGGAACACTTCAGCGGTGTTTGTGTAGGGAACACTTCAGCAGTGTTTGTGTAGGGAACACTTCAGCAGTGTTTGTGTAGGGAACACTTCAGCAGTGTTTGTGTAGGGAACACTTCAGCAGTGTTTGTGTAGGGAACACTTCAGCAGTGTTTGTGTAGGGAACACTTCAGCAGTGTTTGTATAGGGAACACTTCAGCAGTGTTTGTGTAGGGAACACTTCAGCAGTGTTTGTGTAGGGAACACTTCAGCAGTGTTTGTGTAGGGAGCACTTCAGCAGTGTTTGTGTAGGGAGCACTTCAGCAGTGTTTGTGTAGGGAGCACTTCAGCAGTGTTTGTGTAGGGAGCACTTCAGCAGTGTTTGTGTAGGGAGCACTTCAGCAGTGTTTGTGTAGGGAGCACTTCGGCAGTGTTTGTGTAGGGAGCACTTCGGCAGTGTTTGTGTAGGGAGGACTTCGGCAGTGTTTGTGTAGGGAGCACTTCGGCAGTGTTTGTGTAGGGAGCACTTCGGCAGTGTTCGTGTAGGGAGCACTTCGGCAGTGTTCGTGTAGGGAGCACTTTGGCAGTGTTTGTGTAGGGAGCACTTCAGCAGTGTTCGTGTAGGGAGCACTTCAGCAGTGTTTGTGTAGGGAGCACTTCAGCAGTGTTCGTGTAGGGAGCACTTCAGCAGTGTTTGTGTAGGGAGCACTTCAGCAGTGTTTGTGTAGGGAGCACTTCAGCAGTGTTTGTGTAGGGAGCACTTCAGCAGTGTTTGTGTAGGGAGCACTTCAGCAGTGTTCGTGTAGGGAGCACTTCAGCAGTGTTCGTGTAGGGAGCACTTCAGCAGTGTTCGTGTAGGGAGCACTTCAGCAGTGTTCGTGTAGGGAGCACTTCAGCAGTGTTCGTGTAGGGAGCACCTCAGTAGAACACAACAGCTGTCATTATGACCACTGATGACACCCGTGGGAATTACCTTGAGGTAAAGCATGCAGCTCTCCCGCCAGAACACCTGCAGAAAAGCTCTCAGATAACTGATAATCCTGACCAAGGTCTGCAGAGCTCAATAAAGCTATTAATACGAGAAGACTTTTAGACTGACGGTACAAGTTTGCAGCAGCAGAAACACTAGGTACTTGATCCTTTTGAAACACTTCAGGGAGATGTCGCATCCTGATGCTAGGTTCAAGTTTAAAAGATGAATTACGGAACCGACACCAGCAACCAGGAACACACACCAGCAACCAGGGAAACACACCAACAACCAGGGACACACACCAACAACGAGGAGCACACATCAGCAACCAGGGACACACACAAGCAACCAGGAGCACACACAAGTAGCCAGGGACACACACCAACAACCAGGAGCACACATCAGCAACCAGGAGCACACACCAGCAACCAGGAGCGCACACCAGCAACAACGAGCACACACCAGCAACCACGAGCACACACCAGCAACCACGAGCACACACCAGCAACCAGGAGCGCACACCAGCAACCACAAGCACACACCAGCAACCACGAGTACACACCAGCAACCACGAGTACACACCAGCAACCAGGAGCTTGCACACGCAACCAGGAGCACACAGCAGCAACCAGGAGCACACAGCAGTAACAAGGAGCCCGCACCAGCAACAAGGATCCCACACCAGCAACCAGGAGCACACACCAGCAACCATAAGCTCAAGCCAGCAACCAGGAGCACACAGCAGCAACCAGGAGCCCAGACTAGCAACCAGGAGCACACTCCAGCAATTAGGAGCCCACACCAGCAACCAGGAGCCCACACCAGCAACTAGGAGCCCACACCAGCAACCAGAAGTACACACCAACACCCAGGAGCACACACAAGCAACCAGGAGCACATACCAGCAACCAGGGACACACACCAGCAACCAGGAGCACACACCAGCAACCAGGAGCACACACCAGCAACCAGGAGCACACATCAGCAAGCAGGAGCACACACCAGCAACCAGGAGCACACACCAGCAACCAGGAGCACACATCAGCAAGCAGGAGCCCACACCAGCAACCAGGAGCCCAAACCAGCAACCAGGAGCCCACACCAGCAACCAGGAGCACACACCAGCAACCAGGAGCACACACCAGCAACCAGGAGCACACATCAGCAAGCAGGAGCACACACCAGCAACCAGGAGCACACACCAGCATCAAGGAGCACACACCAGCATCCAGGAGTACACACCAGCAACCAGGAGCACACATCAGCAAGCAGGAGCACACACCAGCAACCAGGAGCACACACCAGCAAGCAGGAGCACACACCAGCAACCAGGAGCACACACCAGCAACCAGGAGCACACACCAGCAACCAGGAGCACACATCAGCAAGCAGGAGCCCACACCAGCAACCAGGAGCCCAAACCAGCAACCAGGAGCCCACACCAGCAACCAGGAGCACACACCAGCAACCAGGAGCACACACCAGCAACCAGGAGCACACATCAGCAAGCAGGAGCACACAAAAGCAACCAGGAGCACACACCAGCATCAAGGAGCACACACCAGCAACCAGGAGTACACACCAACACCCAGGAGCACACACAAGCAACCAGGAGCACATACCAGCAACCAGGGACACACACCAGCAACCAGGAGCATACACCAGCAACCAGGGACAAACACCAGCAACCAAGGACACACACCAACAACCAGGAGCACACATCAGCAACCAGGAGCACACACCATCAACCAGAAGCACACACCAGCAACCACGAGCACACACCAGCAACCACGAGCACACACCAGCAACCACGAGCACACACCAGCAACCACGAGCACACACCAGCAACCACGAGCACACACAAGCAACCACGAGCTTCCACAAGCAAATAGGAGTATACACTAGCAACCAGGAGCACACACCAGCAACCAGGAGCACTCACCAGCAACCAGGAGTACACACCAGCAACCAGGAGAACACACCAGCAACTAGGAGAACACACCAGCAACTAGGAGCACATACTAGCAACCAGGAACCCACAACAGCAACCAGGAGCACACACCAGCAACCAAGAGCACACACCAACAACCAGGAGCCCACACCAGGACCCAGGCGAGCACACCAGCAACCAGCAGCACACACCAACATCAAGGAGCACACACCAGCAACCAGGAGCACACACCAGCAACAAGGAGCACACCAACAACCAGGAACACACACAAGCAACCAGGAGCACACACCAGCAACAAGGAGCCCACCAACAACCAGGAACACACACCAGCAACCAGGAGCACACACCAGCAACCAGGAGAACACACCAGCAACCAGGAGCACACACCAGCAACCAGGAGCACACACCAGCAACCAGGAGCACACACCAGCAACCAGGAGCACACTCCAGCTATCAGGAGCCCACACGAGCAACCAGGAGCGCACAACAGCAACCAGGAGTACACACCAGCAACCATGAGTACACACCAGCAACCAGGAGCACTTACCAAGAACCAGGAGCGTACACCAGCAATCAGGAGCCCACACTAGCAACCACTAGGACGCACTAGCAACCAGGAGCACACACTAGCAACCAGGAGCACACATCAGCAACCAGGAGCACACACCCGCAACGAGAAGCACACATCAGCATCCAAGAGCACACACCAGCAACCAGGAGCAAACACCAGTAACCACGAGCACACACCAGGAACCAGGAGCACACACCAGCTACCAGGAGCTCACACCAGCAAGCAGGAGCGCACACCAGAAAGCAGGAGCCCACACCAGCATCCAGGAGCACACAAAACGAACCAAGAACCCACATCAGCAACCAAGAGCACACACCAGCAACTAGGAGCACACACCAGCAACCAGGAGCGCACACCAGAAACCAGCAGCGCACACCAGAAACCAGGAGCACACACCAGCAACCAGGAGCACACACTAGCAACCAGGAGCACACACTAGCAACCTGGATCACATACCAGCAACCTGGATCACATACCAGCAACCAGGAGCCCACACCAGCAACCAGGAGCACACACACCAGCATCCTGGAGCACACACTAGCAATCAGGAGCACTCACTAGCAACCTGGAGCACATACCAGCAACCAGGAGCACACACCAGCAACAAGGAGCACACACCATCAACCAGGAGCACACACCAGCAACCAGGAGCACACACCAGCAACCAGGAGCACACACCAGCAACCAGGAGCAAACACTAGCAACCAGGAGCACACACCGGCAACTAGGAGGCCACACCGGCAACCAGGAGTACACACCAGCAGCCAGGAGCACATACCAACAACCAGGAGCCCACACCAGCAATCAGGAGCCCACACTAGCAACCAGGAGCACACACCAGCAACAAGGAGCACACACCATCAACGAGGAGCACACACCAGCAACCAGGAGCATACACAAGCAACCAGGAGCACACACCAGCAACCAGGAGCACACACCAGCAACCAGGAGCAAACGCTAGCAACCAGGAGCACACACCAGCAACGAGGAGGCCACACCGGCAACCAGGAGTACACACCAGCAGCCAGGAGCACATACCAGCAACCAGGAGCCCACACCAGCAATCAGGAGCCCACACCAGCAATCAGGAGCACACACTAGCAACCAGGAGCACACACCAATAACCAAAATCACACATCAGCAACCAGGAGCACACACTCGCAAATAGAAGCACACACCAGCAACCAAGAGCACACACCAGCAACCAGGAGCACACACAAGCAACCAGAAGCACACACAAGCAACCAGGAGCACACACCAACAACCAAAAGCACACACCAGCAACCAGGAGCATAAACCAGCAACCAGGAGCACATACCAGCAACCAGGAGCCCACACCAGCAATCAGGAGCCCACACCAGCAATCAGGAGCACACACTAGCAACCAGGAGCACACACCAGTAACCAAAATCACACATCAGCAACCAGGAGCACACACTCGCAACTAGAAGCACACACCAGCAACCAGGAGCACACACCAGCAACCAGGAGCACACACCAGCAACCAGAAGCACACACAAGCAACCAGGAGCACACAACAACAACCAAAAGCACACATCAGCAACCAGGAGCACTCACTAGCCACCAGGAGCATACACCAGCAACAAGGAGCACACATCATCAACCTGGAGTACACACCAGCAACCAGGAGCACACACCAGGAACCAGGAGCACACGCCAGCAACCAGGAGCACACACAATCAACCAGGAGCACACACCATCAACCAGGAGCACACACCAGCAACCAGGAGCACACACCAGCAACCAGGAGCACACGCCAGCTTCCAGGAGCACACACCAGCAACCAGGGGCACACACCTGCAACCAGGAGCCTACACTAGCAACCAGGATCACACACTAGTAACGAGGAGCAAACACCAACAACCAGGAGCACGCACCAGCAACCAGGAGCACACACCAGCAACCAGGAGCACACACGAGCAACCTCGAGCACACACCAGCAACCAGGAGCACACACCAGCAACCAGGAGCACACACCAGGAACCAGGAGCACACGCCAGCAACCAGGAGCACACGCTAGCAACCAGGAGCACACACCAGCAACAAGGAGCACACACCAGCAACCAGGAGCACACACCAGCAACCAGGAGCACACGCCAGCAACCAGGAGCACACGCCAGCAACCAAGAGCTCACGCTAGCTTCCAGGAGCACACACCAGCAACCAGGAGCGCACACCTGCAACCAGGAGCCTACACTAGCAACCAAGATCACACACTAGTAACGAGGAGCAAACACCAGCAATCAGGAGCACACACCAGCAACCAGGAGCACACACTAGCAACCAGGAGCACACACCAGCAACCAGGAGCACACATCAGCAACCAGGAGCTCCCACTCGCAACCAAGAGCACACAACAGCAACCAGGAGCACACACCAGCAACCAGGAGCACACACCAGCAACCAGGAGCACACATCAGCAACCAGGAGCTCCCACTCGCAACCAAGAGCACACAACAGCAACCAGGAGCACACACCAGCAACCAGGAGCACACACCAGCAACCAGGAGCACACACCAGCAACCAGAAGCACACACAAGCAACCAGGAGCACACACCAACAACCAAAAGCACACATCAGCAACCAGGAGCACTCACTAGCCACCAGGAGAATACACCAGCAACCAGGAGCACACATCATCAACCAGGAGTACACACCATTAACCAGGAGCACACACAATCAACCAGGAGCACACACCATCAACCAGGAGCACACACCTGCAACCAGGGGCACACACCAGCAACCAGGAGCACACGCCAGCTTCCAGGAGCACACACCAGCAACCAGGGGCACATACCTGCAACCAGGAGCCTACACTAGCAACCAGGATCACACACTAGTAACGAGGAGCAAACACCAACAACCAGGAGCACGCACCAGCAACCAGGAGCACACACCATCAACCAGGAGCACACACCAGCAACCAGGAGCACACACCAGCAACCTCGAGCACACACCAGCAACCAGGAGCACACACCAGCAACCAGGAGCACACACCAGGAACCAGGAGCACACGCCAGCAACCAGGAGCACACACCAGCAACCAGGAGCACACACCAGCAACCAGGAGCACACACCAGCAACCAGGAGCACACACCAGCAACCAGGAGCACACGCCAGCAACCAGGAGCACACGCCTGCAACCAAGAGCTCACGCTAGCTTCCAGGAGCACACACCAGCAACCAGGAGCGCACACCTGCAACCAGGAGCCTACACTAGCAACCAAGATCACACACTAGTAACGAGGAGCAAACACCGACAACCAGGAGCAAGCACCAGCAACCAGGAGCACACACCAGCAACCAGGAGCACACACTATCAACCAGGAGCACACACCAGCAACCAGGAGCACACATCAGCAACCAGGAGCTCCCACTCGCAAAAAAGAGCACACACCAGCAACCAGGAGCACACACCAGCAACCAGGAGCACACACCAGCAACCAGAAGCACACACTCGCAACCAGGAGCACACAACAGCAACCAGGAGCACACACCAGCAACCAGGAGTACACACCAGCAACCAGGAGCACACACCAGCAATCAGGAGTACACACCAGCAGCCACGAGCACACACTAGCAACCAGCAGCACACACCGGCAACCAGGAGCACACACCACCTACCAGGAGCACACAGCAGCAGCCAGGAGCACGCACTAGCAACCAGGAGCACACACTAGCAAGCAGGAGCACACACCAGCAACCAGGATCCCACACCAGCAACCAGGAGCACACACCAGCAACCAGGAGCACACACCAGCAACCTCGAGCACACAACAGCAACCAGGAGCACACACCAGCAACCAGGAGCACACGACAGCAACCAGGAGCACACGACAGCAACCAGGAGCCCACACCAGCAACCAGGAGCACACGCTAGCAAATAGGAGCACACGCCAGCAACCAGGAGCATACGCTAGCAACCAGGAGCACACACCAGCAACCAGGAGCACACACCAGCAACCAGGAGCACACACCAGCAACCAGGAGCACACGCCAGCAACCAGGAGCACACGCTAGCAACCAGGAGCACACACCAGCAACCAGGAGCACACACCAGCAACTAGGAGCACACACCAGCAACCAGGAGCACACACCTGCAACCAGGAGCATACACCAGCACTCAGGAGCACACACCAGCAACCAGGTGCATACACCAGCAACCAGGAGCACACACCAGCAACCAGGAGCATACACCAGCAACCAGGAGCACACACCACCAACCAGGAGCACACACCACCAACCAGGAGCACACACCACCAACCAGGAGCACACACCACCAACCAGGAGCACACACCACCAACCAGGAGCACGCATCACTAACCAGGAGCACACACCACCACCAGGAGCACACACCGCCAACCAGGAGCACACACCACCAACCAGGAGCACACACCACCAACCAGGAGCACACGCCACCAACCAGGAGCACACACCATCAGTCAGGAGCACACACCACCAGCCTGGAGCACACACCACCAACCAGGAGCACACACCACCAAACAGGAGCACACACCAGCAACCAGGAGCACACACCACCAACCAGGAGCACACGCCACCAACCAGGAGCACACACCATCAGTCAGGAGCACACACCACCAGCCTGGAGCACACACCAACAACCAGGAGCACACACCACCAAACAGGAGCACACACCACCATCCAGGAGCACACACCACCAACCAGGAGCACACACCACCAACCAGGAGCACACACCACCAACCAGGAGCACACACCACCAATCAGGAACACACACCAGCAACCAGGAGCACACACCACCAACCAGGAGCACACACCACCAACCAGGAGCACACACCACCAACCAGGAGCACACACCACCAACCAGGAGCACACACCACCAGCCAGGAGCACACACCACCAGCCAGGAGCACACACCACCAAACAGGAGCGCACACCAAGAACCAGAAGCACACACCCCCAACCAGGAGCACACACCACCAACCAGGAGCACACACCACCAACCAGGAGCACACGCCACCAACCAGGAGCACACGCCACCAACCAGGAGCACACGCCACCAACCAGGAGCACACACCATCAGCCAGGAGCACACACCACCAGCCAGGAGCACACACCACCAACCAGGAGCACACACCACCAACCAGGAGCACATACCACCAAACAGGAGCACACACCACCAACCAGGAGCACACACCACCAAACAGGAGCACACACCACCAACCAGGAGCACACACCACCAACCAGGAGCACACACCACCAACCAGGAGCACACACCACCAACCAGGAGCACACACCGCCAACCAGGAGCACACGCCACCAACCAGAAGCACACGCCACCAACCAGGAGCACACACCATCAGCCAGGAGCACACACCACCAGCCAGGAGCACACACCACCAACCAGGAGCACACACCACCAACCAGGAGCACACACCACCAACCTGGAGCACACACCACCAACCAGGAGCACACGCCACCAACCAGGAGCACACACCATCAGCCAGGAGCACACACCACCAACCAGGAGCACACACCACCAACCAGGAGCACACACCACCAACCAGGAGCACACACCACCAACCAGGAGCACACACCCCCAACCAGGAGCACACACCACCAACCAGGAGCACACACCACCAACCATGAGCACACACCACCAACCAGGAGCACACACCACCAACCAGGAGCACACACCACCAACCAGGAGCACACACCACCAACCAGGAGCACACACCACCAAGCTGGAGCACACACACCACCAACCAGGAGCACACACACCACCAACCAGGAGCACACACCACCAACCAGGAGCACACACCACCAACCAGGAGCACACACCACTAACCAGGAGCACACACCCCCAACCAGGAGCACACACCACCAACCAGGAGCACACACCACCAACCATGAGCACACACCACCAACCAGGAGCACACACCACCAACCAGGAGCACACACCACCAACCAGGAGCACACACACCACCAACCAGGAGCACACACACCACCAACCAGGAGCACACACCACCAACCAGGAGCACACACCACCAACCAGGAGCACACACCACCAACCAGGAGCACACACCACCAACCAGGAGCACACACACCACCAACCAGGAGCACACACACCACCAACCAGGAGCACACACACCACCAACCAGGCGCACACACCACCAACCAGGAGCACACACCACCAACCAGGAGCACACACCACCAACCAGGAGCACACACACCACCAACCAGGAGCACACACCACCAACCAGGAGCACACACCACCAACCAGGAGCACACACCACCAACCAGGAGCACACACCACCAACCAGGAGCACACACCACCAACCAGGAGCACACACCACCAACCAGGAGCACACACCACCAACCAGGAGCACACACCACCAACCAGGAGCACACACCACCAACCAGGAGCACACACCACCAACCATGAGCACACACCACCAACCAGGAGCACACACCACCAACCAGGAGCACACACCACCAACCAGGAGCACACACCACCAACCAGGAGCACACACCACCAACCATGAGCACACACCACCAACCAGGAGCACACACCACCAACCAGTAGCACACATCACCAACCAGGAGCACACACCACCAACCAGGAGCACACACCACCAAGCAGACACGTAAATAAGAACTCTGTTATTTGAACATAATTTTGAGTAATATTTGGCTTGTTGGTAAAGAACTTATTTCAAGAGATAATGGCGTGATTTTGCTTGAACTCAATTATAAAAAATAATGAAGGGATGTTAAGTATGACATTGGTTACTTTTTGCTGATGACACTGTGCTTCTGGGAGATTTTGTGAAGTTGTAGAGGTTGGTGAACGAGTTTGGAAAGGTATGTAAAAGAAGGAAATTAAAAGAGAACATAGGTAAGAGTAAGGTAGCGAGGATAAAAAATTTAGGTAATGAAAGATTAGGTATCAGATTGAAGGGAGAGAGTATAGAGAAAGTTAATGTATTCAGATAAATTGATTGGACTTGTCAGCAGGAGGGTCAATGAAAGACGAGGTGAATAATAGAATTGATAAGGGAAAGAAGGTGAGTGTCTTTGGGAATAAAGACAGTTATCCATAGAAGCAGAGAGAGGGATGTATGAGTGTATAGTGGTACCAACGGTCTTATATGAGTGTGATTCCCCTCTAGGAAGGTTCCTTGATGTTGGTGAGGGGCTCTTGATTTAGGGAATTGGATCTGTGCACCAGTTCCCCGAATTAAGCCTGAATGCCTTCCACATCCCCCCCCAGGCGCTGTATAATCCTCCGGGTTTAGCGCTTCCCCTTGATTATAATAATAATAATAATATGAGTGTGAAGAATGGTTGGTGAATGGTGCAACAAGTAGAAAGCTGGAGGAAGTGGAGATGTCTTGTCTGATGGCAATGTGTGGTGTAAAAATTATGCAGAGTATCCGTAGCTTGGAGATTAGAAGGAGTATTATCCAAAGACCTGAGGACGGGTTGTTGAAGTGCTTCGGACATTTAGAGAGGATGGAAGGAAGAATCACTTGTAGGTCGCATAAAGCTGTAGTGGAAGGAAAGCGGCGTAAGGGTATCCCTGGGCGAGGATGGAGGGAGGGGGTAAATGAAGTTTTCTATACGAGGGAGTTAGACTTCCAGCAAGCGAGTGTGAGCGTGTCAGACATGAAAGAGTGGAGGCAAGTGGTTTTTATGACTTGATGTGCTGTTGGAGTGTGAGCAAAGTAACATTTATGAAGGTATTCAAGGAAACTGGTTAGCCGGACTTGAGTCCTGAAGGTGGGAAGTACAGTGCTTGCTCTGTGAAAGATACATGGAGATGTGTTGCAGGTTTTTAACTGTAGTGTTGGCACTCCTCTGGCGAGACAGTGATGGTGTGAATAGTAACGAAAGTGTTTATTCTTTTTCGGGTCACCCTGCCTCGGTGGGAAAAGGCCGATGTGCTAATTAAAAAAAAAATAAAAAATAATTAGTCATCGCTAAACTGGTTACTGAAGCAGTAACCATTTGAATATGATAATGTTATACAATACTAACAAGTTGATGAAGGACTAACCACCTCAGAACTAGGTCTTCAAGGGTGATGGACTGATTAAAACGTCTTTACATCTCTACTGCTTCTGATGTCTCCTCTGTACTCGACTGACCTGTGTAGGTGAAACGTTTCGGAATAAAGATACCTAACTCTTGAACATGTGTCTTACTTATCAACCTGAAGACGCATTTGACGCATTGAATTAGACAGGAGAGAACCTTCAACAGCCTGGACGACCAGCTATTGCCAATGAGCTGAGACAAGAGAGGAAGGCGACTGAAAGAGCTTATCTTTGGCTACCAGTTAATGTTTTCGGACTTGGGAGGAAATCACGATGAAACGACTACAAATGTGAAAAAAATAACAAACCCACAAAATTAAGGGAACAGAAACAAGTGAGAGGTACAGTGCCTCCACGCGCACGTCTTCAGAGGAACTAGTCAGATACAAATAAACAGTTTATAGAGTGCGAAGTGGTTTCTCAGTGAGGTGGTAATTGTCATTCTCTGACATGTGTACCAAGTGTATATACGCTCAGCCATTACTTGAATCTCTGTTTTAATATAATTATTTTTAGTAATCCAGGTAATAATAATTATCATTCTTGGGGGAACGCAAACCCATAGGGGTTATACCTGCGTGGGGAAATAGCATTCTTGTTTTTTCCAAAGAAAGGGAGCACAGGCTCATTCCCTTAGATCAAGAGCCCCCCCCTTCCTTATTAACATCAAAGAATCTCCCTTGAGGGACGTGTCTCTATTTTAAGGATTAAAATATTCTGAACTGGTGGTACAGAGGGGAGAATATACAGCCTTGATGACCCTCGTGCAGTCGATAACTCCAGGCAACACTTGGAGTGATAAGAGGCCGGAGACCTTAAAATACCATCCGAACAGTGTGTCACGGGAACTCGGAAATCATGAGGAAGGAGATCCAATATTTACTGAAGCAAGATTTGATCAGACTCAACCACAGCATGTGTAGCTGGCTTGCCTGCTTGTACCAGAAGCAGAGAGTGGGTACAGCTTTTCTAGCAGCTTACAGGAAGATGAACATCCTGATTATGGCTCATACCAAATTCTAAAAACTGACCACTGTATAGACAGGGATTGCTCAGTTTGCAGGTAAACTAGACTTGTTAAAAATGATGTAGGCAGTTTCCTCTTACCAGGAACGCCATGACCATCTCCGTTGTCATTCTCAACAATGAGTTAAACAGGAGGGTTATCGTTAGCACTGATAAAAAGGCAGTTCGTTCCAAAGCGTTATGACCAAACTTGATTGATAAAGTGGCTGGTGAAGCAAACATCCTCGTTAAAGTTTCCTGAGGTTACACATGAAAATTATTTACACATTAACCTGTGATATATTACAGGAGCAGTATTAATGCAATACTGCAAATGTGGTATTTCTCTAGGGAATTCGTATAATAATAATAATAATAATAATAATAATAATAATAATAATAATAATAATAATAATAATAATAATACATTTCTACATGTACATCCATAAGGTATACAGGCCTAGCTGACATCAATGACATATTACTAATCAGAAAGCCTCATGTTATGCAGAGCATTTCGGGCAAATTAGGTCAATTCTTATCCCAGGATGCAACCCACACCAGTCAACTAACACCCAGGTACCCATTTCCTGATGGGTGAACATGGACAGTAGGTGCCTTAAGGAAACACATCCTATTGTTTCCTGCCTTACCGGACCTCAGTGAGCTGAGTGCGTTAGTTACCCAGCTACGGGACGTGGTTGACGTTGTAAGATTCCTTCAGTATAAAGAATGAGTACGCTGAGAGACAACACAGCAAGTATAAACGGAGTAAGACTCTTCAACACTCTTCTTCCGTCTCCTTTCATACCTAAAAAGAACTACTAACAGACTTTTAGGTGTCTGAAAGAGGGAATTGGATAAGTTCCAAATTTTAGTCCTTGATCAGCAGGGCTGTGTTGAATTGCATGAGATTAGCACCAACAGCCTAGTTGATCAGACCATCAACCAGGAGATGTGATCTGGATCCGGGACTCCTGGGGGGGGGGGACCGTGACCCTGGAATCGTCTTCAGATAACCTTCAGTCATGTCAGTGGGTCAAGTCTCCCCGCTCCTCCATAAAAATTAAGAGATGGTAATATCTGTAGGCCATCAGCAGCCGTTTCTGGAAGTCACCGCCCCCGTGACACGATCCCAGACCTGGCAACGAGGTCACCGCCCCCGTGACACGATCCCAGACCTGGCAACGAGGTCACCGTCCCCGTGACACGATCCCAGACCCGGCAACGAGGTCACCGCCCCCGTGACACGATCCCAGACCCGGCAACGAGGTCACCGCCCCCGTGACACGATCCCAGACCCGGCAACGAGGTCACCGCCCCCGTGACACGATCCCAGACCCGGCAACGAGGTCACCGCCCCCGTGACACGATCCCAGACCTGGCAACGAGGTCACCGCCCCCATGACGAGATCCCAGACCTGGCAACGAGGTCACCGCCCCCGTGACACGATCCCAGACCCGGCAACGAGGTCACCGCCCCCGTGACACGATCCCAGACCCGGCAACGAGGTCACCGCCCCCGTGACACGATCCCCCCGGCAACGAGTTCACCGCCCCCGTGACACGATCCCAGACCCGGCAACGAGGTCACCGGCAACGAGGTCACCGCCCCCGTGACACGATCCCAGACCCGGCAACGAGGTCACCGCCCCCGGGACACGATGGCAACGAGGTCACCGCCCCCGAGGTCACCGCCCCCGTGACACGATCCCAGACCCGGCAACGACACCGCCCCCGTGACACGATCCCAGACCCGGCAACGAGGTCACCGCCCCCGTGACACGATCCCAGACCCGGCAACGAGGTCACCGCCCCCGTGACACGATCCCAGACCCGGCAACGAGGTCACCGCCCCCGTGACACGATCCCAGACCCGGCAACGAGGTCACCGCCCCCATGACACGATCCCAGACCCGGCAACGAGTTCACCGCCCCCATGACACGATCCCAGACCCGGCAACGAGGTCACCGCCCCCATGACACGATCCCAGACCCGGCAACGAGGTCACCGCCCCCATGACACGATCCCAGACCCGGCAACGAGGTCACCGCCCCCGTGACACGATCCCAGACCCGGCAACGAGGTCACCGCCCCCGTGACACGATCCCAGATCACGCACACCTACTGCATGCTGGCTTCTCCCATCAAAGTGACATCCAGCAATAAACAGATGAAGTGTAATCACAGACCAGTCAAATGGAACTTAAGTTACATGCCAGTAACATCTGTTTAGTAAAGCGGCAAAGATTTACTCTTAACAGATGCCTTGTCTAGTCTTGGGATTAATAAGTATGATCTATAATAATTGGTTTGGTTTAAAGCATTTGGTATGGTGTACAGTAATTATTATGAAGTATAGTCATTATGATGTACAGTAATCATTATGATATTTAGTAATTATGATGTATAGGATTTATTACAATGTATAATAATTATGTGTAATAATTATTATACATTAGTATGATGTATAGTAATTAGCATGATGTATATTAATCATTACAATGTATAGTAATAATAATGTATAGTAATCATTATGATGTACATTAACTATGATGTACAATAATTATTTTGATATAATCATTATGATGAATAGTAATCATTTTGATACGCAGTAATCATTGTGACGTAAAGTAATCATTATGATGTCAAGCAATCATTATGATGTACAGAAATCATTATGATGTATAGTAATCAATACGATGAATATTAACTGAAAAGATGTTAACGATTTCTGAACTCATGACATTTTTAAGCACCAATTATTAAGGGATTTTAAGCACCAATTATTAAGGGTTCTTTCTCTAATAACATACGATAATTCCAATCATATAATTGCACTCGGATTAATCAGAAAAAATATTGTATAAATATATCGGGAATAATAATATAGTTTAAGAAAGTTGCAAGTTAAGACCTGTGTGAATATACGGTTATGTTCACCAGCAGCAGTGTTGATACGAGTTACCGGAGAATAAACAAAACAAAAATATAGAGAAACAAGTCTTGAGGTTCTAAAAGTCTAAGACCAGTCCTAGGAATGATATCCTGTCAGGGGAGTTCCTAGGAGTGCCATCCCATACCACGGGCGAGGTTAGAACCCGCGATCAGAGAGTCACAAGACTCCAGACCATCGTGTTAGCCACTGGACCAGCTAGCCACAGTTGTTCCTTGGAAAGCCATCCAATCAGACGAGTGCCTAGGAATACCATCCAATCACACTTATTCCTAGGAATAATATCCAATCACAATTGTTTCTAGGAATGCCATAAAATCATAGGAGTTCCTAGGAATGCCATCCAATCATAGGAGTTCCTAGGAATGCCATCCAATCATAGGAGTTCCTAGGAATGCCATCCAATCATAGGAGTTCCTAGGAATGCCATCCAATCATAGGAGTTCCTAGGAATGCCATCCAATCACAGGAGTTCCTAGGAATGCCATCCAATCATAGGAGTTCCTAGGAATGCCATCCAATCATAGAAGTTCCTAGGAATGCCATCCAATCATAGAAGTTCCTAGGAATGCCATCCAATCATAGGAGTTCCTAGGAATGCCATCCAATCACAGGAGTTCCTAGGAATGCCATCCAATCACAGGAGTTCCTAGGAATGCCATCCAGTCACAGGAGTTTCTAGGAATGCCATCCAGTCACAGGAGTTTCTAGGAATGCCAACCAATCACAGTTGTTCCTAGTAATAATATACAATCGCAGTTGTTCCTAGGAATGTCATCCAGTCAGAGGAATCTCCAGGAATACCAATCAGTGGAGTCCCCAAGGAATACCATCCAATAAGAGGAATTCCTAGAAATATCATCCAATCAGAATTGTCTCCAGGAATACCATCCAATCAGACGAGTCCCCAGGAATACCATCCAATCCGAGGAATCCCCGAGAATACCATCCAGTCAGGTGGCCTGCCCTGCCTGACAAAACGTCATAACAGAGGTACAGCCCAGCTGTTTAGCGGGATAAACACCTGTCTGGTCGCTAAGCTCCCCCACCCGATCAAACCTTATTACCTCCCTTATTCCAGGACCTGCAATACCCCGCCGGGTTTGGTTCTCCCACTTTAATAAAAATAACTATAATAATAATAATAATAATAATAATAATAATAATAATAATAATAATAATAATAACACTAATAATTCAGAGAGCAAGGATGATTTGGTGAGAGCATTTAAGAGTCAGCTATTACCAGTGTTAAATTCAAGGGAAAGCGCTAAACCCTTGCTGATAATACAGTGCCTCAGGAATGAGAGAGAAATTCTCAGGTATGCGCGCGCACGCGCACACACACACACACACACACACACACACACACACACACACACAAAGCCTTGGGTTATATAAACGTCAGTGGCGGCCAGAGCTTTGACTTAGAACAGAATCCTGAACAGCAATAAGAGTGAGAGGACAGGAAACCAGACTGGCTACAGTGACAGAAGAGGCAACCAGATTGGCTAGTGACAGAACAAGCAACCTGACTGACATCAGTGACAGAACAGGCAACCTGACTGACATCAGTGACAGAACAGGCAACCTGACTGACATCAGTGACAGAACAGGCAACCTGACTGACATCAGTGACAGAACAGGCTACCAGACAGACAGCAGTGAAAGGAGAGGTAAACAGGCTGACAGCGCTGATGTCTCAGGCGCTGAGAACAGAGTGATTGTTATAAATTAGGTGGAATACTTCCGGCAGTTTCTCTTACTACTACTACTACTATTAGTACTACTACTACTGCCACTACTATTAGTACTATCACTATTAGTACTTTCACTACTACTATTAGTACTACTACTATCACCACTACTACTATTAGTACTACTACCACTATTAGTACTATCACTACTACTATTAGTACTATCACTACTACTATTAGTACTATCACTGCTACTACTATTAGTACTACTACTACCACCACTACTACTATTAGTACTACTTCTACCACTACTACTATTAGTACTACAGTAATACTCACCATTAGTACCACTACCACCAACTTACCTCCAGCTACTTATTACCACTACCTCCACTACCATACCATTAGCACCTACCATTACCACCGCTACCATTAGCACCATTACCACTACCATTAGCATCACCACCATTGCCAATTAGCACCACTAACCTCCACCACCATTGCCATTAGTACTCTCACCACCACCAATACCACTAGCATTACCACCACCACCGCCACCAGCACCACTACCACCACAACCGCGCCATTAGCACCTACCACCACCACCATTAGCACCTACCACCGCCAATTACCTGCCACTTTTGTAGCCATCCACTACCACCACTTACTATCAGTACCACTACCAACTACACCATTAGAGATCACCTACTACCAACCATTAGTACCACTGCCACTAACCACTACCATTAGCACCACTGCCACCAACACCATTAGCAACTTACCACAACTATACCATTAGTGCCACCACCACCTAATACTACTATTAGTACTACTACTACTAATACTATTAGTACTACTACTACTAATACTACTATTAGTACTACTACTACTAATACTACTATTAGTACTACTACTACTACTACCACTGCTATTACGCCTACTACTACTATTACTTCTAAGTGATATGTCAAAGTATCTCATTATTGTCTGTAAGATAAAATGGTCATGCCTCCTGAACACATAAGTTGACAGATAAATATAACAATAATATTAGCAGACTGAGGATCGAGCCTTTAGCACTCGTTGCGCCGAAGCATGTTGAATATTTTGCACTCTTGCAGGACTGCTAGCACTTGTCATTCAGCCACATGAGCACGTGACGTGATATGACTGGGAAATCTTACCAGATCTTACATAGATTCAGATGGCGCTGTATAACCCAGGCAGGTTCAGCGCTTCTGATAAGAGACTATGTTGATGGCAGGAGAAAATATGCAACAACAATACTGTGGGCAATAGTAGATGAAAGAGAAATAAAAACTGGTGTCGCACTAACAACAGCAGTAGCAGAGCAACAACAGCATCCACAATAGCAGCACTAGCAACAGCTGTAGCAGAGCAACAACAGCATCCGCAATAGCAGCACTAGCAACAGCTGTAGCAGAGCAACAACAGCATCCACAATAGCAGCACTAGCAACAGCAGTAGCAGAGCAACAACAGCATCCACAATAGCAGCACTAGCAACAGCAGTAGCAGAGCAACAACAGCATCCGCAATAGCAGCACTAGCAACAGCAGTAGCAGAGCAACAACAGCATCCGCAATAGCAGCAGAAGCGACAGTAGTAGGAGAGCAACAGCAGCAATAACAGCGGTAGCGACAGCAGTTTAAGAGCAGCAATAGCAGTAGCAATAGTAGCAGAACAACAGCAGCAGTAGCAGCAGTAGCAGCAGCAATAGTAGTAGTAATAGTAGCAAGAGCAGCAACAGTCGCAACAACAGCCCCAGCAGCAGTAGTAGTAGTAGTAGCAGCAGCAACAACAACAATAACAACAAACAACAGTAGCTTTAACAACAGCAGCAGCAGCAGTAATATAGACAACAACATCAGCAGTGTCAACAGCAGCAGCAAATTAGTATCATTAGCAGCAGCAGAAGCAGCAGCAGAAGGAGCAGCAGCAGAAGCAGCAGCAGAAAGAGCAGCAGCAACAGCAGCAGTATCAGCGGCAGCAGTAGCAGTATCAGCAACGGCAGCAGAAGTATCAGCAGTTATAGTATAAACATCAGTAGTATAGAAGCAGTAGTATCAGCAGCAGCAGCAGAAGCAGTAGAAGCAGCAGCAGCAGCAGCAGCAGAAGCAGTAGAAGCAGCATAGCTGGATTATTGTGCACCCATAGCCAATGTATGGACGGTAGCGCAAGAATATATGGATAACCAAAAGGCTAGAAAGTAGGTCTCAACAGGGGTTATCAGGAGTACATCTGATTACATATTTACATTTAGTTTTATCTGTTACAATCCAGTTTAGAATATTTACTTAAACGCCTGGTATTTTACTTTTATTAATAAGATACTTCGACATATCCACGTATCTATCTCTATATTCGTTATCAGGTGAGCAATCAAGCACAAAGTGTTGAAGAAAGTGACTGCACTGCATCATCGTCTGTGTATATGGCAGACTGCCAGAAGTACTTGCAAGCAAGCATAAGCCTGGCTAGTACAGCATCAGTCACTCTGTTTACTTTGCATATTGCCACGTAAATGTGTTTATCCACATTCTTGCTATCAATGTTCAGGATACCTGGAGTATACCTATTAAGGGTTTCGGGAACCAACGCCCCCGCGGTCTGTGACCAGGCCTCGTGGTGGATCTGAGCCTGATCAACCAGGCTCTTACTGCTGGCCGCAAGCAAACCGACGTACAAACTGTATTCATATAACGTTCAGATTCATTATTTACCACCTTTCTAATATTATTTCCAAAGCTTGACACAGACATACCTAACTTATAATCAACATTTTCCTACGAAAATAACACCATTTTATCGACTATCATGTACGAGTAATTCAGTGTATTTGGAATTTCCTTCCCCGCTCTGATTTATGTACTATCTATACCTGGCTTCTCTGATGATCATGTTGAATCATTATGTGCGTTAAGTACGTTCACTGAGACCATAGAATCTGTAATGATCAACGACTCACGTTTTACCTCATAAGTCAACATTATTGTCATTATGAATGCAAACAATTCAGTTTTAAATATAAATGCAACTGTTCACGAAAAAAATTCTGACTAAAGTGTTAGTAAGAGTATATCACAAATTGTATACACTGAGAGATTTAGACAAGAGTCTACTGGCAGGGCTGCCTCTGCTCTTGTTGCCACTTCCCAAAATAGACGTCATAGCAACCATGTTGTGTTGTATATAAAAATTAACAACAGTCGAGCTGAGGTAGTGAAACCAGTAATAACAGAAATGGCATCATTAGTAATTATTATATTTTATTTGTTTGTCTGTGGGGCAACAGTAACAGAAGCAGCAGTAACTGCAGAACTTACGGTAGTAACAAAAGTGGAAATATTGCTAGTAGCGCTCATGATAATGGCAGTAGTAGTCGCGTAGTACTAGTAAAAATCGCGAGAGTATTAACAGTAGTGAAAGTTGTACTAGCCGAACTCACGATAATAACAACAACAGTCGAAGTAGTAGTCATAGCAGTTACAAAAACAGAAAAAATGGAGAGTATAAATATAGCTATAAGCATAACCACAAGCTGGTATATTTCCTTGTTCTGTGAAGGAAACACACTTTGGACAAAATTTTGCTGGGACAGCATATCACGTTATTTACCAACTTTAACAAGCCATTAGCGAAAAGATATACCAGCAAAAGCTGCTCTGCTGTCGGCAGCACGTCGTTGCAACCTGGTTTTTGTTAGGTTGTACTCTGAAGTTACTATGACCTCGACGAAGCAGTGATTAAAATTCTCGCTGCTGTGGATGCTGATGTTATCGTTGAGATGTTTCTCTTGGCATTGATGTGATCGTTGATGTTGTCACGTTTATGTTGCGTTGATATTGTGCTGGTGCCGATATGGCTAACGTTATTGTTGGTGTTAATGTGACTGTTTATGGTGCATTGTTTCTGATGGTGCTGACATGATTCATATCGTTGATGGTATTGAACCGACGACCATTTTTTTTTTTTCTGTTGGCACTGACTGATGTGTTTGTTGATTTTGATGTGGCTGTTGAAGTTGCTTCCGTTGTTAATGTAGTTATGAATATTATAGTTGATACTGACGTGAATAACGCCGCTGTTATTACTGAAATGACTAATGTGTTCGTAGATTTTGTTGTCACTGTTAATGATGTTTATATTGGTACTAACGAGACGAAGGTGATGTTGACATTGACAGATGATTAATGCTATACTTCTAGTGTTGAAGTGACTTGTTCTAGCAAGTGCTTCAGAGGGTTGTTAAAGGAGCAGCATTAAGGGTACCCACACAACTCGCCACTTACCCTTGGCTCAAGGTCAAGAGGACGGGAGTAGCAATACGATGTACTTCAACCTTCAGGAACGTTATTAAACATCCAAACACTCAACTTTGCCGTAATTACTTCAAAAGTAGACAACACTTCATTTACTGTCTACGGTCACGACATTAATACACTAACTGATTATACATATTATATATATATATATATATATATATATATATATATATATATATATATATATATATATATATATATATATATATATATATGTATATATATATAAACACTGATCTCTGGCCGAAGGAGACTCGAACCTACGAAACTTAGAACAAGGTACGCAGTTCTAAGGTTCGTAGGTTCGAGTCTCCTTCAGCCAGAGATCAGTGTTTGTGTATATTTCGCCTGCTCTCGCTAATTCCTTGCATATATATATATATATATATATATATATATATATATATATATATATATATATATATATATATATATATATATATATATATATATATATATATATATATATATATATATATATATATATATAACGAAAAAAATATATATCAAAAAGGTTATTCCATTTTTAACATTAATGTAAATGCTACAATAAACATTAAATAAATCAATTTGTTTATAAACATATATATACATATACATATGTAGATTTGGCATATTTAATAAGTCAAACCCAGTGATAATGGAACCGTTGGTTGAAATGATAAGTACCGGATTAGTGTGGTGGTGGTTGTGGTACGGTGGCCGTAGACCTATGGTTGTGTTGCAGTAGACCTATGGTAGAACTGCTGTAGACCTATGGTGGTGTTGGGGTAGACCTATGGTAGTGTTGCCACAGACCTATGGTGGTATTGGGGAAGGGGAGCGCCAGGAGTAAGGAGGGGGAGGGGGGCACAAGTGTGGTGAAGTGTGTCTCACTGTCTTTCTCACTGTCTCTCTCACTGTCTCTCTCACTGTCTCTCACTGTGAGGCGCAGCCACCACCACTACCACAACCTCACACTGCCACGGCACAGATCAAACTGGCGAGCCCAACCTCCACCACCACCACCACCACCACCACCACCACCACTACCACCACCACTACCACCACCACCACCACCACCATTATACCTCCGCCATCGTCACTACCTCCGCCACTATCACCACTATGCCATCACTATCATAGGCACTGTTACCACCACTCCACTACAACGCCACCTCTATAACCACTACCCGCACAGCCACCACCAGTGCTATTACTACCATCACCACCACCACCACCACCATTACCACCACCACCACCACCACCACCACCATTACCACCACCTCCACCATCACCACCACCACCACCATCACCACCACCACCATCACCACCACCACCACCATCACCACCACCACCACCACCACCATTACCACCACCATCACCACCACCACCACCATCACCACCACCACCACCACAACCATCACCACCACCACCACCATCACCCCCACCACCACCACCACCATCACTACCACCACCACCACCACCACCACCATTACCACCACCACCACCACCATCACCACCACCATCACCACCACCACCATCATCACCACCACCACCACCATCACCACCACCACCACCATCACCACCACCACCACCATCACCACCACCACCACCACCACCACCACCACCACCACCACCACCACCACCATTACCACCACCACCACCACCATCACCACCACCACCACCACCACCACCATCACCACCACCACCATCACCACCACCACCACCATCACCACCACCACCATCACCACCACCACCACCATTACCACCACCACCACCACCATCACCACCACCACCATCACCACCACCACCACCATCACCACCACCACCACCACCACCACCACCACCACCATCACCAATATTACCACCACCACCACCACCATCACCACCACCACCACCACCACCATCACCACCACCACCATCACCACCACCACCACCACCACAACCACCACCACCACCACCATTACCACCACCACCATTACCACCACCACCATCACCACCATCGCCACCACCACCATCACCACCACCACCACTATCATCATCACCACCACCACCACGACCACCACCACCACCACCATCACCACCACCACCATCACCACCACCACCACCACCACCACCACCACCACCACCATCACCACCACCTACCTACCTACCTACAGCAAAACAATCATCCTATTATTTTTTGTCAACAAGTCGGCCGTCTCCCATCGAGGCAAGATGACTCAGAAAGAAAATCCCCTAAAAGAAAATGCTTTCATCATTCAACACTTTCACCTCAATCATACATAATCACTGTCTTTGCAGAGGTGCCCAGATATAACAGTTTAGAAGCATATATAACATACTATTCCAAATTGCCAATATCCCAAACCCCTCCTTTAAAGTGCAGGCATTGTACTTCCCATTTCCAGGACTCAAGTCCGGCTATATAAAAATAACCGATTTGCCTGAATCCCTTCACTAAACATTACCCTGCTCGCAGTCAAACAGCTCATCAGGTCCCAAAAACCATTCGTCTCCATTCACTCCCATCTAACACTCTCACATATGCTTGCTGGAAGTTCAAGCCCCTCCTGGAGGTTACCTGGAGGTTACCTGGAGGTTATTCCGGGGATCAACGCCCCCGCGGCCCGGTCCATGACCAGGCCTCCCGATGGATCAGGGCCTGATCAACTAGGCTGTTACTGCTGGCCGCACGCAGTCCGACGTACGAGCCACAGCCCGGCTGATCTGTCCAGCTCTCTCTTGAAGGCAGCCAGGGGTTTATTGGCAATTCCCCTAATGCTTGATGGGAGGCTGTTGAACAGTTTTGGGCCCCGGACACTTATGGTGTTTTCTCTTAGTGTACCAATGGCGCCCCTACTTTTTATTGGCGGCATTTTGCATCGCCTGCCCAGTCTTTTACTTTCGTAGGGAGTGATTTCTGTGTGCACATTTGGGACCATTCCTTCCAAGATTTTCCAAGTGTAGATTATGATATATCTCTCCCTCCTGCGTTCCAACGAGTACAAGTCAAGTGCTTCCAAGCGTTCCCAGTAGTTAAGGTGCTTGACAGAACTTATACGTGCGATTTCACCTGCTTTGTATGGAGATGTTAATGTACAGCAGTATTCCAGCCTAGAGAGAACAAGTGATTTGAAAAGGATCATCATGGGCTTGGCATCTCTCGTTTTGAAAGTTCTCATTATCCATCCTATCATTTTCTTTGCACGTGCGGTCGTGGCACTGTTGTGATTCTTGAAAATGAGATCCTCAGACATTACTACTCCCAGGTCCCTTACATTATTTTTCCGCTCTATTGTATGGCCGGAGTCAGTAGTATACTCTGTTCTAGTTATTATCTCCTCCAGTTTTCCATAACGGAGTAGTTGGAATTTGTCCTCATTGAACATCATATTGTTTACCGTTGCCCACTGGAAAACTTTGTTTATATCTTCTTGGAGGTTAACCGCGTCCTCAGCAGATGACAGCCTCATGCAGATCCTAGTATCATCCGCAAAGGATGATACGGTGCTGTGGTGTATATCTCTGTTTATGTCTGATATGAGGATAAGGAATAAGATGGGGGCGAGTACTGTGCCTTGTGGAACAGAGCTCTTCACTATGGCAGCCTCCGATTTAACTCTGTTGACCACTACTCTTTGTGTTCGATTTGTTAGGAAGTTGAAGATCCATCTCCCCACTTTCCCAGTTATTCCTTTAGCACGTATTTTATGGGCTATTACGCCATGATCGCATTTGTCAAATGCTTTTGCAAAGTCTGTGTATATTACAAAACCTCCTTTACCTCCTCCCTCCAACCTTTTCGAGGACGACACCTACCCCACCTTCCTTCCCCTACAGATTTATACGCTCGCCAAGTCATTCTACTTTGATCCATTCTCTCTAATTGACCAAACCACCTCAACAACCTTTCTTCAGCCCTCTGACTAATACTTTTAGTAACTCCACACCTCTTCCTAAATTCCACACTCAGAATTCTCTGCACAATATTTGCACCACACATTGCCCTTCGACAGGGCATCACTGCCTCCAGCTGCCTCCTCGCTGTAGCATTTACAACCCAAGCTTTATACCCATATAAGAGTGTTGGTACCACTATACTTTCGTACATTCCCTTCTTTGCCTCAATGGATAACTTTTTTGTCTCCACAGATACGTCAATGCACCACTCACCTTTTTTCTTTCATCAGTTCTATGGTTAACCTCATCTTGATAAACCCATCCACTGACACGTCAACTCTCAAATATATGAAATCATTCACTTCTTCCATACTCCTTCTCTCTAATGTGATATCCAATATTTCTTTATCTAAATCATTTGATACCCTCATCACTTTTCTCTTATCTATGTTCACTTTCAACTTTCTACATTTACACACCCTCCCAGACTCGTCCACTAACCTTTGCAACTTTTCTTTAGAATCTCCCATAAGCACAGTATCATCATCAAAAAGTAACTGTGTCAACTCTCATTCTGTATCTGATTCCCTATAATTTAATCCACTCCTTTCCCCAACACCTCCCCAACACTTGCTTCTTTTACAACCCCATCTATAAATACACTAAACAACCATGGCGACATAACACATCCTTGTCTAAGACCTACTTTTACCGGGAAGTAGTCTCCCTCTCTCCTACACACCCTAACCTGAGCCTCACTATCCTCATAAAAACTCTTTACAACATTTAGTAACTTACTACTTATTCCCTATACTTGCAACATTTGCCACATTGCTCCCCTATCCACTCTATCACAAGCCTTTTCTAAATCCATAAATGCAATGAAAAGTTCCCTACCTTTATCTAAATACTGTTCACATATATGCTTCAATGTAAACACTTGATCTACACATCCCCTACCCACTCTAAAACCTCCTTGCTCATCTGCAGTCCTACTCTCTGTCTTTCCTCTAATTCTTTCAATAATAACCCTGTCATGATCACGTCAGTTTCAGCTGCTTTACCCTCTTTCATTCTACGTAATGCCTCACGCACCTCCCCCACACTCACATCCTGCTCTTCATCACTCCTAAAAGATGGTATACCTCCCTGGCCAGTGCATGAAATTACCGCCTCCCATTTTTCATCGACATTTAAAAGTTCCTCAAAATATTCCCCCATCTACTCAATACCTCCAGCTCCCCATCTACTGACTCCTCTACCCTGTTTTCAACTGACAAATCTATTTGTTCCCTTGGCTTTCTTAACTTGTTTATCTGACTCCAAAATATTTTCTTATTTTCTGCAAAATTTCTTGACAGTGCCTCTCCCACTCTATCATCTGCTCTCCTTTTGCACTCTCTCACCACTCTCTTCACCTTTCTTTTACTCTCCATATACTCTGCTCTTCTTATAACACTTCTGCTTTGTATAAACCTCTCTTAAGCTACCTTTTTCTCTTTATCACACCCTTTTCTTCATCATTCCACCAATCACTCCTCTTTCCTCCTGCCCCCACCCTCCTATAACCACAAACTTCTGCCCCACATTCTAATACTGCATTTTTAAAACTATTCCAACCCTCTTCAACCTCCCCCCCACTACCCATATTTGCACTAGCTTATATCTCACCCTAACATCCTCCTCCCTTAATTTATACACCTTCACCTCTCTCTTACTAGCTGTTGCCATTTTCGTTTTGACCCATCTACCTCTTACTCTAACTGTAGCTACAACTAAATAATGATCCGATATATCAGTTGCCCCTCTGTAAACATGTACATCCTGAAGCCTACCCATCAACCTTTTAGCGACTAATACTTAATCTAACAATCTACTTTCATTACGTGCTATATCATACTTTGTATACATATTTATCCTCTTTTATTATTATTATTATTATTATTATTATTATTATTATTATTATTATTATTATTATTATTATTATTATTTGATTTATGTGAAAGAGTTAAGTCTATAAGGGAGGCAGTCAGGGGTGATCCAAGGGTTGATAAATTGCTTGAATCAAGAACCCTGCACTAATGGAAAGATACTTCCCTGAAGGATCAGAACCCATCAAGACCAACAAAAGCATCACCACTTCAGGAAGTGTATAGAATAGCATCACCACTTCAGGAAGCGTATAGAATAGCATCACCACTTCAGAAAGTATACAGCAGCATCCACAAACCTCAGGAGGGTGAAACAGCAAATAACCTCGAAACACGTCTCAGTGAACACATTAGCACATGCTGGAATAATTTGAACAACGCCTGCGTACAACACCGGAATTCCACCAATCACCTCATGAAATTAAGCGACACCCGACTAGTGATCAAAGAACCAAACTTCCGCAGACGTAAATGTCATGAATCATCATTAATCGTTGTTTCTAACACAATCAAGTAAAATGAAGGCAGCGTCATCATCTCTGAAGTATTAGCAAAAATCCTCCTCAAAACAATAAACCTGCCATCACATAGTCTCTGCTGCTAATACTACACAAGAACATAACAGAGGAGGAACACTGAAGCAGACCTTCTCTAGTCCAACCACCAACAGAAATATTTTTCTAACCTGTTTTTATGTTACTCAAGTAATAGCTTTTATAAGCTTTTATTCATGTGCAGGTTGATTGTTTTACCACACTGTTACTGCTACTACTACTACAACTAATATTACTACTACTACTACTACCACTAGTATTACACTTCACTCTAAGCCTATATATACCCTCTGTGTCCATGCATTCTTTGTAACAGCTTGACAAAGCTCCTGGAGAGCGAAACGTTGCCATAATAAAATATAACATTTGTTGCACTTGTGTCCTCTTATCAAACATATTGTCGGTAATTCTATCAACATTAACACAGGAAGTGTATGGACCAGCAGCATCACTTCAGGAAGTGTATACAGCAGCAGCCACCAACTTCAGGAAGTGTATGGACTAGCATCTACCAACTTCAGGAAGTATATGAACAAGCATCGACTACTTTCACCTGCGTCAATTAAAGATACAGGTGAACAGTAAGCTTATCGCTCTCTGTAGAGCATTTCTCCCCTTTATGGATGATGTGTTCATTTAATATCACATACCTGCAAGTCCCTCCCAAGAAGCTCAGTGCTAGTAATCTCTTCCTTAAATCACTTGTTAAAGCAACTGCTCAAGAAGAAATTTCTTGCCTAGCTGGTAGTAATAAGTTATCACAAGTTATATACACTGATGGATCTAAACAGGAGTCTTCTGGCAGGGCTGCATCTGCTCTTGTTGCCACCTCCCTAGTTAAGAACGATAATAAATTTGTTGAACTAGGCATAAGAATTAACAACTGGGCGTCTACACTGCAAACTGAGTTGTTTGGAATCCTAATGGCGGTGAAGCTAACTTATGACACTGAGCTTGACTCAATCATCATTACTGATTCTATGTCATCACTGAAGGCTCTTGACTCATATAATGACTCCAACAATATGCTCATTGGAGAAGCCAGGTATAGATATACAATAAAACGGGAAAAAAGGAATTAATCTACAATAGCTATGGTTCCCACCACACACTTTATCCTTCATGTTAAAGTTGACATGTTACCCAAGAAGAGTACCCAGAAGGAGAATGTAGAATATAACTTTGGTATATCTGTGTCTAGCATTAGGAATAATATTAGGAGAGAAATAAATAATGAAAATGAATGTTATAGGAATGCAGTTAGAAGTCTTAGTAAATCTATAACCCACTATGATAACGTAGACAGGTATGTTTATGGAGCAACTTGCAATGTGAACAGACTGACTGATGTTGTAGTGGCCAGGCTTAGGCTTGGTTACAAGTACTTCTGGCAGTTTGGGAGACACACAGATGATGATCAAACTAATTGCAAATTATGTGGTCAGGCATATGGTCACTGTCTTGAACACTATGTGCTTAATTGTCCATTTATTGAGGAATATAGAGATAGAGAGTATAATAACTTATGTGACATGTCAAAATATCTTATTAATGAAAGTAAGATACCAGATATACTAAGGAAACTTCCTAAATTTGCTTATAACAGATAAGTGAACTGTAGATATAAATCCAAATGTACACCTGTTAACCCTTTTGGGGCCTAGTTCCTAGGTCTTTTGCATATCCGTATGCTCTTGCGCTACCGTCCACAGGATGGATATGAGGTGCACAATAAACTAGCCACTTCGGTGGTAAAATGTAAAAAATCTGTAGAGCTTTAGAAAGCTGTGAATATAAAAAGCTCACCACCCCTGCTAGTACACCTGTGACCTGCCTCCAGTCACACCTGTCATCTGCCACCAATCACACCTATGATCCGCCGCCAGTCTTCACTGTGACTGCTCCTGAATATGTGGATGAAGCAGGCGCCCTTCCCATCACACGTGCTCCCACCAGTCACTGCCGCCACACCTGCGACGACAGTGGAAGTTAGGGTTGAGGCAGTCAAACAGGACTTACCTAATGTGGATGGTGAGTCATCCACACGGCACAGGTACTTACATGGCAGTCATCCACATGGCAGAGGCACCCACATAGCAGAGACGGCCACATGGCATAGGCACCATCAGAAGCTGGCAGTGGAACTGTAGCACCTGTTGGTGTGTTAGGTGCTGGAGACAGAACTTACACAGGAGTTCCTCGCTATGGGCAAGTGCCAGACACCTCTGACCTCTTTGAAGTCATAACACTCTTGCATAAAAATATATTTGGTCATTTCGAGCACGGAGTGGCAAATTATGTATAGGTAGGTGGTCCCAACGGTACCTTTGGCCTCAGAGACGAACCCACAGGTGAAACATTGTCTAACGAATTTCAAACAATTTGCGGCAGCAAATATTGCCTAAGAATGTGCTGACGAAATGCTGGGAAAATAATAGAAATGGTTATAAAGAAAAGAAGGTACAAACTATGTTATTTGTTGTGTAGTGTTTTCACACCATTCCTTGAGCACAATAACCTTACCATCTTATGAGTAAGAGACTGCAAAAAATTATTGCAGTTATTAAGCTGCAGTTTTTTTCATGAAACATTACTCCCATCATGAAGCTGTTGCCTGATTTACATCCCATTAGTTGCACTTGTGTCCTTTTACTTTACATATTGTCGGTAATTCTACCAACTGTATTACAATATTTATGTCATCTGTTTGCAGGAATGTTGAATACGAGGTGGGGAACCTCCCCCGAAGTTACTGGGATACGCAGCGTACAACTTAATATCAACTAACTGTCGAGTTTGCAGGCACTATCTTTTATATCCCAGCTAATCAGTTTCAACCTGTTACTTTGCTAAATCACATTAATATTGAACCTTCCATTATTCTTGAAGATGATAATTGTAGACATAAGAATACTGGAGTATATGAACGAGAGTGACTGCCTTTTTAGTGAGTATGAGCTAGACATTACATCAGATACAGTTGATCAACAGCCCCTGGAAGCATAGTGTGACTTATGATATCCTTAGAAATTTAAGACAAGTCCCTGTTAACTTTTCGTTACTGCAGTATAATCTTGGTTACACCAAAGATGTCCTTCCTTGCACATACACTTCTAGTTGTATCACATTTTTTTTACCTAAAATATGCACTTAATAACACAAATATAACTGTTATCCTACAAGAACTATCCAACCTACTCAGTTGGATAATAGGTTATCATTCGAACAGTGTATCCCCTGGCTGTAAACGGTATGGTGATACCGACAAACTCTGGAAAAGGGCACTTGTGTACAGTTCAGAACTTGTATTCAAGGTGACCTGTGCTGTCCGCTGTGAATATTAACTTGTTTTAGCTTACTCTGTATCAGGACTGATGAAGCCACTCGTGGCGAAACGTTAGATTTAATAAATGTCCTGAACTGCACACAAGTGTCTTTTTCCACAGTGTGTCTTCTACTTTCTATCAAGGTTTTAGAAGCATCATTAAAGAAATGTCTCTCGGAACGCCAAATTTACATCAAAGGGACGAGTTCGCAGTACGATGTTATTTAATGTTCTGATTAATGCTAGCATAAATGCTTCACCTAACACATAGTTGATATGTAATCGACTAGGTCTTGTCACATTGTCATCTAAGATTAAGATACTGACAAGCAAACGACTTGCCCCACCCATTTGTTTGCAGGGTAAAAGCATCAGCTACATTAAAACTTACTGATGGTGTAGAATGTAGACGTACCCTTCTCTAAATCCACAATAAGAGATGCAAAGTTAGGCTAAATGTTCTCAGAGCTGTTGCTGGTTGCAGCTTCAACTATGGTACTAATGTAAGAATAGTAATAATGATATACAGAGCCTATGTTAGATCCTCAACTGATTATGCTGCGCCTGTGTTAAAGAAAATTCTCTCCAGCAATTGAAGCTAATACAAAACGAAGGCACAGAATTATATTTGACTTTCCTAAAGCTACCAAGAATCACTAATAGGATAACTGAGATTAACTCTGTGTTTGGTATTAGAATGTCAAGAAATGAACTGGACATTGTTAATACAGATCTTTCCAAATGTCTAGAATTGAATAAAGAAATCTAAATGGATTGCGAAAACATGCAATTGTATTAAGTTTCATTACTTGCAGGAACAGTATCTCTGTAGACAACGTGAGCATTTCACCCTTTCATGGAAGCTGTATTCATTTAATATACTAAATTTTAAAGTCCCTCTCAAGAAGCTCATCACATCTCAAGAAGAAATTTCTCATTTAACTGCTAGCAATATCACATATACTACATACAGTACACTGATGGATCTAAGCAGAATCAACCGACAGGATTACATCTCCTCCTGTTGGCACCTCCCTTGATATAAAGTAACTAAGATGGACTAGGCTCATTGGAGATGTCAGGTGTATCGATACCTAAGACTCATAGAAATGGGAATTAATGTGCAATTCTTATGGATTCCATCACACACAACCTCTTCATGTTAAAATTGATACATTAGTCACAAAAGCAGTTAGAAGCTTGAGTAGATTTATCACACACTATAAATATCATGAACGTAAATAAGCATGTTTACGGAGCAACTTTTAATGTGAACAGACTGACTGACTGATTTTGTAGTAGCCAGGGTTAACCTTGGTTACCAGTACTTCTGGAAGATTGCTAGACGCACAGATGATCATTAAACTAAATGCAATGTGGCCAGCCTTATGGTCACATTTTTGAACACTCAGTCCTTGATTGTCTGCTTATTGAGGAATAAAAACATTAGTATAATAACGTTTGTGATATGTCAAGGCACATTAAGTAATTATCCTAAAATTCTTTGGATCATATATGACAACTGAACATATATATCCAGAAGGACTCCTGCCAGTCTGCTTGGAGCCTAGCTCCTAGGCCTTTTGTTTCTTCAGATGATCTTGATTTACCATCCAAAAGATGTATCATGCACAATAATCGAGCCGAAATGTGGTCTCTGTGAAAACTGGCTCTACAAGTTTCTTTTCTTTCGGTGACAGCGGATGTGGAAAATTACATTTATCTAAATGTAACTAATTATGTACATAACAGTAAATGATAACAAAGATAATTATTATTTATCAATGTTACATAGACAAGTAGAAATTTAGGACACCTAGGTCGCAAAAAAATGTCCCCCTTCGATACCTACCACTGTCATATCCACAAGTTGCTCTGGACCAGGAATACTGGTAAATATATAAATTTGTGGACTGTATATTAAAAATAATAAATGGTTATATATATATACACAATTACATAACAGAAGGAAAATATATCTTAATATCACTCACCAATTTGACTGGAGATTAATGTGTATCATACTCAGAAAACCTCACTCTAACTAAATCTATGAAAATAATGCTGGCCAGAATTACACACAAATCTAGAGAGCTTATCTGAGGTTCCTGGAGCTGTCTTGTCCAGTCGTCTGATTTCTCAAGTTATGCAGGAATGCATATCCACCAATTTCGCCTCCTATTTGAGAGGTGTCAGCACAATTTTAACCTCTAGAGCACGAAAAATTCTTCCCCATTCACCAACGTTTCTAATACAAATTCAAAAACCAAGATGGCGAGTCCCCTGCCCAGACGCAGGCTTTCCGTTTTCTATGACATAAGTATTATTAAATACAGTATGGCCATCTATTTACATATAAATACTGAATTTCTGGAAAATATATACAGTATTTTACACACTGCAGCCGGCCGGAGTTCGTTGCTAAACGATTCAAATTACTCCTTCCTTTAGGAGACGATTCCAGCCAGTTCTGGCTTGAGTGGCTGTTCTCCTAGACCTAGTAGGTCTTACTATGATTTCATCTTCTGGCATCACTTGGTCTGTGTTATCTTCCATATCACTCGTGTCACTTTCCCTCAGATTTTCATTTACGTTTGATTGAACACCTAATTCCAAGGGAATCAATTTATTAATTGTGCGTAAACTTTCATGACCACGACACAACACTTTGACATTCCTGACAACACCTTGTGCATCTGGGTACAATGTCAATACTTTGCCCAGAGGCCACAATGTTCGATGTTGTTCAGTGTCAATTAACACAATGTCACCTGTTGAATGGTCTGTCGATTTACTGCCTCTGTCGCGCCATAAAAGTGTTCACGTAGTGTAAGAAGATATTCCTTATGCCACACATTAGACCAATGATCAATTACTTTATTTAACATTTTAAATTTATCACACAACACTGCCGCACCATTGTAATCTTCATCACTTTCTTCTGGATTATCTCTATAGACAGGGACAGCTTCCAATTTCCTTCCACATATTAGGTGAGAAGGTGTTAATACATCTGCATCAGGTGTATCACTCATGTACGAGAGAGGTCTATTATTTATACGATTTTCCGCCTCCACTAACACTGCACGGAATTCTTCCAAATTAATTCTCTTCCGGTGTAGTACTTTACGGAGACACCTCTTCACTGTGCCTATCAGTCTTTCATACATCCCCCCCCCCTGCCAAGGGGCTCTAGGAGTAATAAATTTCCAGGTACACCCTCGCTGGGTTAACAGAGATTGAACATCGTTACTATTATTTAATTCTATCAAGTGTTGAGCACCTGCTACAAAATTTGTGGCATTATCCAAAATCATCAATCTCGGACAGGATCTCCTAGCTGCAAATTTTCGAAACAGCTGTATAAACTGTTCTGCAGACAAGTCCTGTGCCACTTCTAAATGAACTGCCCTAGTAGCAGTACAGGTGAACAAACAAGCATACACTTTCAGTGGAACACCTTTGACGTACCTGTTAAAATTATTGGACCACTATAGTCTACACCTGTTACATCAAATGGTTTCACTAATTGTACATGCTCCTTTGGCAATCGTGGAGGACCTGGGTACATATAGGATCTGGCATCCACATGGCGACATATTACACAAGATTTAATCACTCTTTTTACACTTTGCCATCCTTGTGGAATCCAGAAAGTTTCCCTAATACAATTTAAGGTATCTTGTACCCCACCATGCATTACATTTTTATGGGCATTTAGAACAATTAAATTTGTTAGATGATGAGTTTTGGGCAGTAAGATAGGGTGTTTAGCATAATCACCCAATTCAGCATTTTGTAACCTACCTCTGCACCTAATTACATTGTTCTCTAAATACAGCCCCAGTTTCTCTATTATGGAACCTTTCACAATTTTTCTTTCCATCATTAATTTAATCTCATTTCCATAGATTTCCTCCTGTACCCTCTTTATCCAATATTCAAGAGGATGTGAAAACTTAAATGAAATATTCATCTTGTTTAGAAATTTAAACACCAACTTAGTTACATTGATTTGTTTGGGAAAAGAAGAATCCCTATTTATATCAATGGCTAAGGGAGGACAAACTATTGGAGCGGTGGTCACAGTAATTTCAACAGGAGCAATATATGCCTTTTGTACAGGCCAATTAGCTTTATTTACCAACCAACTCGGTCCTTTAAACCATGATACAGCATTTACAAATTTAGCATAAGGTAAACCTCGAGACAAGAAATCAGCTGGATTCTCCTCACCAGGTATATGATTAAATGTTAACATATGCTGACCCAAACTATTATACTTCTCTTTCATCTGGTTAATTTCAGTGACTCTGTTTTGTATGTACACAATTTTACTGTTTCCATTACGAATCCATTGTAAGGATACCTCATTATCAGACCAAATTACAGTGTCACAAATATTTATCTCCTGCAACTTATTTCTTATATAATTAGCTAATTTGACACCTACTTAAATGGCTGTTAATTCCAACTGAGGCAAGGTACGTGGTTTTAATTGGAGACACTTTAGCCTTAGACATAACAAGAGAAATAACACTATTACATTGAAGGTAAGCAACTGCTCCATATGCCAATTTTGAAGCATCACAAAAAATGTGGAGTACATTTTTCCTATTTGGATTGGCCACCTGGTGTGGGAACTCCAACATTGGAATTTTCTCATAATCACTAATTAATTCATCCCACCTGTAAATGTATTCTTCAGGTAGAATTTCATCCCAAGCACATTTAAGTTTTCATGCTTCCTGAATTAATAATTTCCCTCTTATAGTAAGGGGTGACACTAAACCTAGTGGATCAAAACATTTGGAAACTTCAGCAAGCAAAACACTCTTAGTTAATTTATTGGGCATACTGTAATTATTAGGTTTTAACATTAGCAAATCTCTCTCAGTATCCCAATTTAAACCCAGTACATTACTACATTTTGGCACTTCATCTCCAGGGTAATCTTTACTTATTTTGTCCTTCAATTTGGACGAATTACTATTCCATTCTCTCAGAGGCATATTTGCGCTTTGCATTATTTTATTAGCCTCTCCATAAGTCATTAACAGTTCCTCTTCAGTTGACGTCACAACCAGGAAATTGTCCACATAAAATTGTTTGCTCATTACTTTACTCAATGGACTTCCCATACCTTGAAGTAGGAACGGACTGGATGTAGCACCAAATAATACGCTCCTAAAGCGAAAGGTTTTCAGATCGCTAAGTGGGTCAATAGGATTCTCAGCCCATAAGAAGCGGGTACAATCCCGGTCAGCCTCTTGTAAACCCACTCTTAGGAAAGCTTTACTTATGTCAGCCGTAAAGGCATAATTTTTCATCCTGAAATTTAATAAGATATCTCCTAATTTTTCCGTCAACGACGGACCTGTCATCAAACAGTCATTTAAACTAGGTACATTTTTGTTACTCCTGGCACTACAATTAAACACAATTCTCAGAGGAGTCGTCTTAGAATCCTTCTTCACTCCGTGATGTGGCAAATAGTGACCATAAATTTTGGCTTGCTCAGGAGGTACATCTTCTATAAATTTATTAATTAACTGCTCAGCAATTATATCATTATAGGCAGTTAAGAATTCTGGTGTCTTACACAGTTCGCGGAGCTGAGCCTTTAATTGTCCATATGCCATTCTGTAATTGGTGGGCAATTCTGGATGGTTCAGTCTCCACGGAAGTCACACCCAGTATTGTCCAGATTCAAATTTTACATCTCTCAGGTATTGCTCCTGAGTAAAAGAATCGTCTGGACTTTCTTCATTTACATTTATTCCAATGCTGTCTAATTCCCACAATTTATGCACTGGCTCAACACCATCCTCTATGGAAGAATTATACTGGGGCACGATTTCATGAGTAAGACACACAGTTATGGTATTTGTAGTTTCTTCTAGTCATGAATTATTATTACGAGGAATCCTACCATATATTACATGGCCTCCTGCAGTCTTTAGAAGGGTGACACCACATTTCTTTACCATACCCTTTACAAGGGAAGCATAATAGTCACTACCTATCAAAATATTTATTGGGCCTACAGAATCATCACTTACACCTGAAGGTGCTAAATTTACATTGTGTGAAAGTCTTTCTGTACCTTAATTAAGCCTTACTGTAGTTATTTTCTCTGGAAGTCTATCTACAATTACTGCATTAACACGTTTTTTCTCATTGCCCAACCTGACAGTTACATAAACAGTGTCATACAATTGAGACCTTTTATCCGAGAGAAAACCAAATAATTTTAAAGTTGTGGGATCTCCCATCTGTACTTTCATACCATCAAGACATTTACGTTTTATGAACGTACGCTGGGATCCCTGGTCCAATAATGCATTTACATTTTTTGATTTATGCCTTTTATCATCAATTTTTACCTGTAACACAGGTAAGGCTACTTCAGCAAAACCATCATTATTAAGATTAGCAGCAATTTTTACATTAGCTACTGTTGTGTCAGGATTGTCAACATTATCATTATTATCAACAATAACATATAGACCCTTACACATGACTATATGGTGTCTTCCTTTGTGACATTGATAACAGAAGTTTAATTTGGCATAACAATCCTTTACATTGTGATTACCCAAACACCTGATACATCTGTCAAGTTCCTCCAATCTTTCAACTTTATCATTCCATGAATTGTATGCATTGCAATTCTTAGAAAAATGAGTACCTTTGCAGAAAAGACAATCTCTCTTTTCTTTGACTGGTTTCCTATTAACTGGGCTACTCTTAGGAGGGTACTTATTCTTCTTACCTTGTGGCGAATCATTATTTCTGATTCCTGCTACTTGATATGCACCTATGCAACTCTTTTTAGGAAATGAATTTTGATTATTAACATTGGGATAATTTTTCCCTTTGTGAAACTTGACAGATACCTCTGAGTTGTTATGTGTTGCATCTTTAAAATGAGTTGGTTGGCTGGTCTGCAACTGCACAATTAATTCTTGTAGACCTAGTCTTATTTCCTCCAGACCAAAATAACCCTTGTGATATTTGTTGGAGATCCATTCAAGTGTTTTATAATTTAATTTATTCTGTACAATGGCACTCAATAACCAGTCTGATTACTTCAGATTATATTTATTACTTAAAGTTTTAAGAGTGCTCTCCAGTTTAACTCTAAACTGCTGTAAACCTTTGTAAGTGTGATCTGGAGATTTTAAATTAACAATGATATTCACTAGATCCAACCTACTTTGTTCTATATTACCATAAGTGACCTTCAACAAGTCAACTGCTTCCTTGTAAGAGTCATCTACATTGGGAAAGGCTTGTTTCAGTATGTGAGCATCTCCTCTTACCTGTCCTTTGAGGTAAAATAATTTAGTTACACAGGCTAGGTCACTCCTGTCATGCACAGCTGCTTTAAAAATTGACCAAAATTCCTCCCAATTTTCTCCAGAATTAAACACAGGCAAACACAATTCTGGGAGTTTTGGCAAAGACATTATTTGTTGGAGCAGACTGACCAACTGCCTGGTTTACACATTTTAATTTATTCAAGGCCTGACTTTTACAAGAAAGAATCTTTTCCTCTAATTCATAATACTGATTAATCATGAGATCTATTTCAGTCTCATCTACACAGTTTACTAATAAATCTCCTTCATATTTGTTGTAATATAATTTGTATGAATCATATCTATTCCCTAAAGCATCTAAATACAATTTTAAATCATCAGTATTCACAGCTTCTTGATTCATTAATTCCAAGCACTTATTATATGCCTTGGTTACATGAACTTTTCTAGCCTGTATTGATGCTTTCCTTACTCTATATTCCATGTTTGTCTTCTATATTAATTTCCTCATTTTCAGCCATGATGCAATGTATTAAATTCAATTTTATTATTAACACTGATTACAACTTACAACACTGATACAACTTACCTTTGAATAAATCCTAGCTACTTGAGCTTAGCAATTACTTGTATAATATAAATTTTAAATATACATTAATACAAACTTGGCTCATCAAAATTAATATTATACAAATTAATAAATCCCTACCAGAATTTGGCATAGCAAAATTAATATTATACACAATATAATCTTTATCCACACTTGTCTTATCAATTACACATACACTGATATAAATCTTGGCCAGAATTGTCTTATCAAATTAATATTATACAAATTAATATAAACTTAGCCAGACTTGACTTATGAAAACTAATATTGTAATAATTATAATCCACTACACATTAAATAAATTTGTGAACTTAACATCCACCTCCTTCTGTCATTTCACATATAATTATTAAGTAATTAACCAATTAATGACTTCACTAATTACCTCCGGTTCAAGAAGGACCAATGGGTAAATTAAATGTGGAAAATTACATTTATCTGGATGTAACTAATTATGTACATAACAGTAAATGATAACAAAGATAATTATTATTTATCAATGTTACATAGACAAGTAGGAATTTGGGACACCTAGGTCGCAAAAAAAATGTCCCCCTTCGATACCTACCGCTGTCATAACCACAAGTTGCTCTGGACCTATTAATTAAATGAAATATACTTACACCAGGAATACTGGTAAATATATAAATTTGTGGACTGTATATTAAAAATAATAAATGGTTATATATATACACAATTACATAACAGAAGGAAAATATATCTTAATATCACTCACCAATTTGACTGGAGATTAATGTGTATCATACTCAGAAAACCTCACTCTAACTAAATCTATGAAAATAATGCTGGCCAGAATTACACACAAATCTAGAGAGCTTATCTGAGGTTCCTGGAGCTGTCTTGTCCAGTCGTCTGATTTCTCAAGTTATGCAGGAATGCATATCAACCAATTTCGCCTCCTATTTGAGAGGTGTCAGCACAATTTTAACCTCTAGAGCACGAAAAATTCTTCCCCATTCACCAACGTTTCTAATACAAATTCAAAAACCAAGATGGCGAGTCCCCTGCCCAGACGCAGGCTTTCCGTTTTCTATGACATAAATATTATTAAATACAGTATGGCCATCTATTTACATATAAATACTGAATTTCTGGAAAATATATACAGTATAACGAGGAATAGTGAATGTGATTGATGAATAGCAAGTGACAGTTAATGTGAAGGATGAATAATGAAAAATAATGAATATGGTGGATGGGTTGTGATAGAAGTTATTGTAGTGAGAAACTGTGTTGGAGCGCAGTGTTGTGGAGCCACTCTGATGGGACGTGTGTGCGTGAAGTAAGGTAGTTGATGAGTGGGTGGGATTGTGGAGTGAGTCTGGTGGTGGAGTCGGGGTGGTTGCGGAGTGGATGATAGACTGTATATGTAGAAACATAACAATGTTTCTAGTGCTCCGTCTTAACCATTATTAGACACTGAACCTCTTCCCCAGGATGACATTCACAGTAGTTGACTAACACCGGGTTCATATCACTTTCTCGGTGACCCGGGGCAGCAGGTGTCAGACTTCTCCCACACGTCTAGCATCCACCGCTATAATACGACCACAAAAGTTGTTGAACCAGGTACCTCTTTATTGCTAGGTGACTAGGAAGATCAGGTATTAGGTACCCACACGTCTCACCTTTCCTGTTTGTATGTCGCCTAACTTAACTAATTAGCCACAAGTTGGGTGAACCTGCCGGAGATGCGGGTATCGATCCCGTCCCTCGCACATGCTAAGCAAACATGCTGTACCATCCCAGCTACATCCCCAGAGTATTTCGGAGAATAAGTGAATGAGTGTGGTACAGTAATTGGTGTGGGGTGTGATGTGCAGTGGGGGGAAACACAGGAGTAAAACTGTTGTGGTGGAGTGGGTATGGAGGAATGGCCATGAAGTAAGAGTGGAGCCAGTGAAGGAATGAAAGGGGTAAGATGCATGTGCAGCACTCATGTATCTTTATTATGGAGATACCCAGGTGCTGTACAAGCCTCTCATTTGTCTACTGTCTTTACTGCTGAACTCCACACTAACTCAGGTCTCAATATTTCTTAGTAGGGCCTGAAAGAGATAATAACCTTGACGCACTATGCTACCTAGAGAAGCTGAACCTTAACAGATAAAGCATCACTACCGCTCTGCTACTATTAGTACAACCATCCTCCTGCTACCACCGCCAAGCAACTGCTACAAATGATAATATAAGACCACTATTAGTAATGAATCTTTCTACATAATTGGAGTCTTCTCAAGGTTCTTGATAAGGTTCTTGATAAGGTACTTGATAAAGTACTTGATGAAGCTCCCAGTGGGTGAAGACTTATACAAAGCTTTTTTTGATATTGGGAGGCTGCACGTGCAATCACAGGGTGAGCAGTCGGCATACTGACGGTGATGCCGTGTTTACCTCTCGCAAGACACAACACAACAGTGCATATTTGAAGCATAATATTGTACATTACTACTGTTGCTAATAATTGTACGTTGAACATTAATTTATACATAAACACTCTTTTGTTGCGTACCCATAGTTCACCCTGCGAGCTCTAGCGCAAAGAAACTTAATTAGAGAGGTCGTTACTGGGTCTGTCTGATCCCTACCAAGCCTTCTTATATTTTTAAGGTATTATAGCCATTTCACATATTACAGTCCAGTGTCATAGCTAATCATGTATTCGACATAATACTTTATGTAAATACAAGTTTATTTTTGTATCATTACTTCTAACTTTCGGTCACCTACTAGATAAGAATCTGATCAAATAAACTCATTCATCTAGCCTGTGCAGTGTGGACTAAAACCTAACATTTCAGATATCAATAATAATGAATTAATTTACCATTTCGTGTAGGGTTTGTTTGGCTGTGTCTGACCCTTAGTCAGGTCATTCCAGTTCAGCCCACCTAAGTAATTTTTCAGTCCTATGAAATCAGCCAAGCGAAAGTCAGGGACGGAGACTTGATTGCCATTATTAGGGGAATTCCATGATATATTAAAACTGAGTGATTTGTGATCACTTTCCTCAAGCTCATCATTAACCTCAAGATTATTAATTAGTGTTTCCCTACTGGCAAGAACCAAGTCAAGGAGGTTATTTCCCCTAGTTGGCTCTGTCACAAACTGTTTTAAAAAACAATCCTGGATCGTATCAAGAAAGTCACCTGACTCTAAATTTCCTGTTAAATTGCTCCAGTGCTATAGTTGAAATCTCCCATTAGCACAACATTTTCGTATGTAGATGCCTTACGAATTTCGTCCCATAGAAGTTTACTGCACTCCCTATCAAGATTTGGGGCCCTGTAAATCACACCCAAAATTAGTTTTTCTCGGCCCTCGAGAAGCTGTAACCAAACAGATTCAGTGGCTGACGCTTCTAATTTAATATCTTGTCTAACTTTAAATTGTCTCTGACGTACATCGCTACTCCACTACCTTTCCTGTTGACCCTGTCAGTGTGGAATAATTTATAGCCTTGTATGTGACATTCAGAGGGCATCTCTCTATCTTTCAGATTGAGCCAGGTCTCTGTTATAGCAATAATATCTATGTTTCCTGCACTTGCAATTAATCTTAGCTCATCTATCTTATTTCTTACACTCCTGCTATTAGTATAGTAAACCTTAAGGGAGCTAGTCCCTTGCTGCCCTGAATGCTTGTTTCCCACACACACCCATACCTCTATCTTCCATCAGTTTAAAATCATAGGCATTTCACCAATGGCCTTCTCAATCGAGTCTGCAAGTACTACCACCCCAGCCCCAGAGAGATGTACCCCATCCCTTGCATACATATCATGTTTGCCATAAAAGTTGTTCCAGTTGTCAATGAATGGGATTGCAAGTTCCTTGCAGTATCTGTCTAGCCAGCAATTTACACCAATTGAGAATTATATTCGACATTTTCTTTGCCTATTTCTAATTTAGCTAATTCATCGACTTGATCATTTTCCCGGAGGTCTGAATAAGAGGAAATTCCTCCAAGTTTAAATTAAATCGCTTTACAAATAAATTATGTATATACGAGTCCTCAAACATAAAAATATTACTGTCAGCCTTCAGGCTATTTTAAGTAAGTCATGAGGATGTTTGGTTGGTTAATTAGGCTTTAAGTTTATCGACTTCACAAGAATTTAAGACTGCACATAAGCTGCTCACTACTAGCCAAGAGAACTTTAATCCCTAAAATAGGGATAGATATAAATTATCAGTGTGTTGTATATACACATAGATGTTGTATATACACATAGATGTTGTATATACACATAGATGTTGTATATACACATAGATGTTGTATATACACATAGATGTTGTATATACACATATATACATACATGTATATGCAGTAAGACAAACAGCACTGGTCAGTGCTGTCTGACCAGTGGTGCAGTGTTGCCTGACCAGTCCTGCAGTGTTACCTGACCAATCTTCCAGTGTTGCCTGACCAGTCCTGCAGTGTTGCCTGACCAGTCCTGCAGTGTTGCCTGACCAGTCCTGCAGTGTTGCCTGACCAGTCCTGCAGTGTTGCCTGACCAGTCCTGCAGTGTTGTCTGACCAGTCTTGCAGTATTGCATGGCTAGTGTTGCAGGAACAGTCCTGCAATGTTGCAGGACCAGTCGTGCAGTGTTACCGGACTTATTCTGCGGTGTTGCCGGGCCAGTCCTGCCGGACCGGTCCTGCAGTGTTGCCTGACTGGTCTTCCAGTGTTGCCGGACCGGTTCTCCAGTGTTGCCGGATCGGTCCTCCAGTGTTGCCGGACCGGTCCTGCAGTGTTGCCTGACTGGTCTTCCAGTGTTGCCGGACCGGTCCTCCAGTGTTGCCGGACCGGTCCTCCAGTGTTGCCGGACCGGTCCTCCAGTGTTGCCGGACCGGTCCTCCAGTGTTGCCGGACCGGTCCTCCAGTGTTGCCGGACCGGTCCTCCAGTGTTGCCTGACTGGTCTTCCAGTGTTGCCGGACCGGTCCAGCAGTGTTGCCGGACCGGTCCAGCAGTGTTGCCGGACCGGTCCTGTAGTGTGTCCAAGTTCAGTTATAACTTCTCGTCCTTCCTGATTTTATTATCTTCATAAAGCTCAGATTATATCATGTGTGTGTGTGTGTGTGTGTGTGTGTGTGTGTGTGTGTGTGTGTGTGTGTGTGTGTGTGTGTGTGTGTGTGTGTGTGTGTGTGTGTGTGTGTGTGTGTGTGTGTGTGTGTGTGTGTGTGTGTGTGTGTGTGTGTGTGTGTGTGTGTGTGTGTGTATGTGTGTGTGTGTGTACTCACCTATTTGTACTCACCTATTTGTGGTTGCAGGGGTCGAGTCTTAGCTCCTGGCTCCGCCTCTTCACCGGTTGCTACTGGGCCCTCTCTCTCCCAGCTCCATGAGCTTTATCAAACCTCGTCTTAAAACTGTGTATGGTTCCTGCCTCCACTACGTCATTTTCTAGGCTATTCCACTGCCTGACAACTCTATGACTGAAGAAATACTTCCTAATATCTCTCTGACTCATCTGTGTCTTCAACATCCAATTGTGACCTCTTGTTTCTGTGTCCCCTCCCTGGAACATCCTGTCTTTGTCCACCTTGTCTATTCCGCACAGTATTTTATATGTCGTTATCATGTCTCCCCTGACCCTCCTGTCCTCTAGTGTGGTCAGGCCGATTTCCCGTAACCTTTCTTCACAGGACATTCCCCTTAGCTCTGGAACTAACCTTGTCGCAAACCTTTCCACTTTCTCTAGTTTCTTGACGTGCTTGATCAAGTGTGGGTTCCAAACAGGTGCTGCATACTCCAGTATGGGCCTGACGTACACGGTGCACAGTGTCTTGAACGATTCCTTATTAAGGTATCGGAACGCTGTTCTCAGGTTTGCCAGGCGCCCATATGCTGCAGCAGTTACCTGGATGATGTGTGCTTCCGGAGACATGCTCGGTGTTATACTCACTCCAAGATCTTTCTCCTTGAGTGAGGTTTGCAGTCTTTTGCCACCTAGCCTATACTCTGTCTGTGGTCTTCTTTGCCCTTCCCTTATCTTCATGACTTTGCATTTGGCGGGATTAAATTCGAGAAGCCAGTTGCTGGACCAAGTGTCCAGTCTGTCCAGGTCTCTTTGAAGTCCTGCCTGATCCTCATCTGATTTAATTCTCCTCATTAACTTCACATCGTCTGCGAACAGAGACACTTCTGAGTCTAAACCTTCCATCATGTCGTTCACATATACCAAAAATAGCACTGGCCCTAGGACCGACCCCTGGGGGACCCCGCTCGTCACAGGTGCCCACTGTGATACATCATTACGAACCATGACTCGTTGTTGCCTCCCTGTTAGGTATTCTCTGATCCATTGCAGTGCCCTTCCTGTTATATGCGCCTGATCCTCTAGCTTCAGCACTAATTTCTTGTGAGGAACTGTGTCAAAGGCCTTCCTGCAGTCCAAGAAGATGCAATCAACCCACCCCTCTCTCTCGTGTCTTGCTTCTGTTACTTTATCATAAAACTCCAGAAGGTTTGTGACACAGGATTTTCCTTCCATGAATCCATGCTGGTTGGCGTTTATACTCGTGTGTGTGTGTGTGTGTGTGTGTGTGTGTACTCACCTAGTTGTACTCACCTAGTTGAGGTTGCAGGGGTCGAGTCCAAGCTCCTGGCCCCGCCTCTTCACTGATCGCTACTAGGTCACTCTCTCTGAACCGTGAGCTTTATCATACCTCTGCTTAAAGCTATGTATGGATCCTGCCTCCACTGCATCGCTTCCCAAACTATTCCACTTACTGACTACTCTGTGGCTGAAGAAATACTTCCTAACATCCCTGTGATTCATCTGTGTCTTCAACTTCCAACTGTGTCCCCTTGTTACTGTGTCCAATCTCTGGAACATCCTGTCTTTGTCCACCTTGTCAATTCCTCTCAGTATTTTGTATGTCGTTATCATGTCCCCCCTATCTCTCCTGTCCTCCAGTGTCGTCAGGTCGATTTCCCTTAACCTCTCCTCGTAGGACGTGTGTGTGTGTGTGTGTGTGTGTGTGTGTGTGTGTGATGATCTCCATGACTTTGCATACTATACACGTTAGTGACACAAGTCTGTTGTTTAATGCCCCATGTCTGTATCCTTTTTTAAAAATTGGGACTTTATTTGCCATCTTCCACACCTCAGGGAGTTGCCCAGTTTCAATGAATGTGTTGATGATCTTTGTTAGTGGCACACACAGTATCTCTGCTCCCTCTCTAAGGACCTACGGAGAGATGTTGTCTGGTCCCACCGCTTTTGAGGTGTCAAGTTCACATAGCAGCTTCTTCACCTCCTCCTTGGTTATGTGTACCTCATCCAGCACTTGTTGGTGTACCCCCCTGTTCTGATTTCCTTGAGTCCTACCAGTTTCCACTGTAAATACTTCTTTAAATCTAGTGTTGAGCTCCTCACATACCTCTCAGTCGTTTCTTGTGAACTCTCCATCATCCTTCCTCAGTCTGATCACCTGGTCCTTGACTGATGATTTCCTCCTGATGTGGCTATACAACAGCTTCGGGTCAGACTTGACTTTCGATGCTATGTCATTTTCATATTGTCGCTGAGCCTCCCTTTTGATCTGTGCATATTCATTTCTGGCTCTTCATCTGATCTCTTTATTTTCCTGAGTTCTTTGTCTTCTCTACCTTTTCCATTCTCTAGTACACCTAGTTTTTGCCTCCCTACACCTTTGCGTGAACCAAGGACTCGTTCTGGTCTTCCCATTATTTCTGTTTCCCTTGGGAACAAGCCTCTCCTCTGCCTCCTTGCATTTTGCTATCGCATAGTCCATCATTTCAAGTACTGGTTTTCCTGTCAGTTCTCTCTCCTACTGAATGTCATGCAGGAAGTTCCTCATGCCCCCTTTTGTAGTTTGGTTTTTCCCATCCTATTCCTGATGCTCTCTCCACTTGTAGTTTAACTATGTAGTCAAAGCACAGAACCACATGATCACTAGCTTCTAGGGGCCTTTCATACATGATATCCTCAATGTCCGAACTACTCAAGGTGAATACAAGGTCCAGTCTTGTTAATTCATCCTCATCTCTCTCTCTGGTAGTACCTCTAACTTGTTGATGCATGGTTTTCCAGTACCACATCCATCATCTTGGCTCTCCATGTTTCAGGACCCCCATGGCTCCAGGTTTTCCCAGTCAGTCTCCTTGTGATTGAAATCGCCCATAACTAGTAACTTTGCTCCCCCCTTGTGAATCCTTCTGGCCACCTCGGCTAGTGTGTCGACCATTTCTCTGTTGCTATCGTCGTATTCTTCTCTTGGCCTCCTGTAATTCTGTGGTGGGTTGTACATTACTGCAATTATCACCTTATGGCCCTTAGACTGGATTGTTCCTACTAAGTAGTCACTTTCGCCCATGCCATCCATTCCTTCCATTTTCTCAAAACCCCACTGGTTTTTAATGAGCAGTGCAACTCCTCCTACCCCTCTACTCCCTCTGTCTTTTCTGAGGATTTGATATCTGGTGAGTTTTGTTTCTGTGAGTGCTATTATGTCTGGGGATGTCTCTCTGATTCTTTAATGCCACTCCTCACACTTATTTGTTATTCCATCTGCATTTGTATACCACACATTCAACTTCTTTTCTAAGACCCTGGTCTGGGGGGTACACTGGGGTTCGGGAAGTGGGAGACCTGATAAGGAACTATGGGTGGTTGTTGTGGCAGTGAAGATTGTAATGAGGTGGGTGGGGGCATTGGATATGGCATGGGTGGTTGGGGTTAGAATATTTGGTTGCACTGGAGTTGTCTTGGTTGGGGGCTTCTGTAGGTAGTTGTGAGGGAGGCTGTATTTGATCTTCCTCCTGAGTCTGGTTTTTTTGGTCCATCTCCATCTCCATTTTCTCCTCTCATTCCTCCTTTTGCCTTTGTACCATCTCTCTCGGTTTCTGCCTTTCTTCTTGTGTTCTGTCGCGGTCGAGATACACCTTCCAGTATGCTGTCATGTCCCTTAGTCTTGCTTTCTCCTGCAGGATCCTGTTCTGAGTCGATTCTGCCTTGAAAGTCACTTTCACTGGCAGGGTTCTTCTTCTTGCAAACCCCCCTATTCTCCGAAAATTTTCCAGCTGGGTCATGTCTTCTTCTCCTATTCCTTTTTTTTTTGAAGCTTTCGATTGCATTTTTTCTCCTTGTTTTCTTGCTTCATAGGTTTCCCCTTTCCTGTGTGTGTGTACTCACCTGTGTGTGTGTGTGTGTGTGTGTGTGTGTGTGTGTGTGTGTGTGTGTGTGTGTGTGTGTGTGTGTGTGTGTGTGTGTGTATGTGTGCTTGTGTGTGTGTGTGTGTGTGTGTGTGTGTGTGTGTGTGTGTGTGTGTGTGTGTGTGTGTGTGTGTGTATGTGTGTGTGTGTGTGTGTGTGTGTGTGTGTGTGTGTGTGTGTGTGTGTGTGTGTGTGTGTGTGTATGTGTGTGTGTGTGTGTGTGTGTGTGTGTGTGTGTGTGTGTGTGTGTGTGTGTGTGTGTGTGTGTGTGTGTGTTACTCACCTAGTTGTACTCACCTAGTTGAGGTTGCGGGGGTCGAGTCCGAGCTCCTGGCCCCGCCCCTTCACTGATCGCTATTAGGTCACTCTCCCTGAGCCATGAGCTTTATCATACCTCTGCTTAAAGCTATGTATGGATCCTGCCTCCACTACATCGCTTCCCAAACTATTCCACTTACTGACTACTCTGTGGCTGAAGAAATACTTCCTAACATCCCTGTGATTCATCTGTGTCTTCACCTTCCAACTGTGTCCCCTTGCTGCTCTGCCCCATCTCTGAAACATCCTGTCTTTGTCCACCATGTCAATTCCTCTCAGTATTTTGTATGTCGTTATCATGTCCCCCGTATCTCTCCTGTCCTCCAGTGTTGTCAGGACGATTTCCCTTAACCTCTCCTCGTAGGACATACCCCTTAGCTCTGGGACTAGTCTTGTTGCCATCCTTTGCACTTTCTCTAGTTTTTTTACTTGCTTGGCTAGGTGTGGCTTCGAAACTTGTGCCACATACTCCAATATGGGCCTAACGTACACGGTGTACAGGGTCCTGAACGGTTCCTTATTAAGATGTCGGAATGCTGTTCTGAGGTTTGCCAGGCGCCCATATGCTGCAGCAGTTATTTGGTTGATATGCGCTTCAGGAAATGTGCCTAGTGTTATACTCACCCCAAGATCTTTTTCCTTGAGTGAGGTTTGTAGTCTCTGGCCCCCTGGACTGTACAACGTCTGCGGTCTTCTTTGCCCTTCCCCAATCTTCATGACTTTGCACTTGGTGGAGTTGAACTCCAGAAGCCAATTGCTGTACCAGGTCTGCAGCCCGTCCAGATCCCTTTGTAGTTCTTCCTGGTCTTCGATCGAATGAATTCTTCTCATCAACTTCATGTCATCTGCAGACAGACACATTTCAGAGTCTATTCCTTTCGTCATGTCGTTTACAAATACCAGAAACAGCACTGGTCCTAGGACTGACCCCTGAGGGACCCCGCTGGTCACAGGTGCCCACTCTGACACCTCGCCACGTACCATGACTCGCTGCTGTCTTCTCTGACAAGTATTCCCTGATCCATTGTAGTGCCTTCCCTGTTATCTCTGTTTGGTCCTCCAGTTTTTGCACTAATCTCTTGTGTGGAACTGTGTCAAATGCCTTCTTGCAGTCCAAGAAAATGTAATCCACCCACCCCTCTATCTCTTGTCTTACTGCTTTCACCATGACATAGAACTCCAGTAGGTTTGTGACACAGGATTTCCCGTCCCTGAAACCATGTTGGCTGCTGTTGATGAGAGCATTCCTTTCTAGGTGTTCCACCACTCTTCTCCTGATAATCTTCTCCATGACTTTGCATACTTTACATGTAAGTGACACTGGTCTGTAGTTTAGTGCTTAATGTCTGTCTCCATTTTTAAAGATTGGGACTACATTTGCTGTCTTCAATGCCTAATGCAATCTCCCTGTTTCGACAGATGTTTTGAATATTGTTGTTAGGGGTACACATAGCGCCTCTGCTCTCTCTCTCAGAACCCATGGAGAGATGTTATCTGGCCCCATTGCCTTTGAGGTATCTAGCTCACTCTGAAGCCTCTTCACTACTTCCTCGGTTGTGTGTACTGTGTCCAGCACTTGATGGTGTACCCCACCTCTCCGTCTTTCTGGAGCCCCTTCTGTCTCTTCTGTGAACACTCCTTTGAGCCTCTTGTTGAGTTCCTCACATACTTCACGGTCATTTCTTGTTGTCTCTCCTCCTTCCTTCCTTAGCCTGATTACTTTGTCCTTGGCTGTTGTTTTCCTCCTGATGTGGCTATATAACAGCTTCTGGTCAGATTCGGCATTCGCTGCTATGTCGTTTTCATATTGTCGTTGGGCCTCCCTTCTTATCTGTGCATATTCATTTCTGGCTCTACGACTGGTCTCCTTATTCTCCTGGGTCCTTTGCCTTCTATATTTCTTCCATTCCCTAGCACACTTGGTTTTTGCCGCCCTGCATCTTTGGGTGAACCATGGGCTCATCCTGGCTTTTTCATTATTCCTGTTACCCTTGAGTACATACCTCTCCTCAGCCTCCTTACACATTGTTGTTACATATTCCATCATCTCATTAACTGACTTCCCTGCCAGTTCTCTGTCCCGCTGAACCCCATTCAGGAAGTTCCTCATTCCCGTGTAGTCCCCCTTCTTGTAGTTTGGCTTCATTCACCCGGGCCTTCCTGCTTTCCCTTCCACTTGTAACTCTACTGTGTACTCAAATCTTAAAACCAAATGATCGCTGGCCCCAAGGGGTCTTTCATATGTGATGTCCTCAATATCTGCACTACTCAAGGTGAATACTAGGTCCAATCTCGCTGGTTCATCCTCTTCTCTCTCTCTGGTAGTGTCTCTTACGTGCTGGTACATGAAGTTTCCAGTACCACCTCCATCATCTTAGCCTTCCACGTTTATTGGCCCCCATGTGGTTCTAAGTTCTCCCAATCGATTTCCTTGTGGTTGAAGTCACCCATGATCAGTAGCTTTGTCCTGCTCGCACTACACTTTCTGGCCACTTCAGCCAATGTGTCACCCATCACTCTATTACTCTCGTCATACTCTTGCCTTGGCCTCATGCTGTTCTGTGGTAGGTTATACATCACTGCAATTACCACAATGGGACCTCCGGACTAAAGTGTTCCTACTATGTAATCTCTTGCTTCTCCTCTGTCTCCTCTCTCCAGTTCATCAAAATCCCATCGGTTTTTGGCCAGCAGTGCCACTCCTCCACCCCGTCTGCTCCCTCTGTCTTTCCTCAGGATCTGACATCCTGTTGGAAAGATGGCATCTGTTGTGATACCTGTGAGCTTGGTATCTGTGAGAGCTATGATGTCCGGTGTCCGATGATGCCTCTGACTCTTTCGTTATTTGTTATTCCATCAGCGTTGGTGTACCATACCTTCAATTTCCTCTCCAGCACTGTGTTTTGGAGAGGAAATCACACAGTACCTGGAAGTGTACTGTTGGATTCTATAACTGAGCGTTGGGTGGGAGCTGTGGGTGTGGATCGTGGTTTGTGTTGGGATAGCATGATTGGTTGTGGGGTTCTGGGGATGGTTCTGTGTGTTTTTGCTCTTGTTGCTCTGTCCTGCTCTGGTTGTCCTCTGCTGATTTTAACCTTGTCTTTCTTCCCAGCTCCTTTTGCTTTTGTGTCCTCCTCCTCAGCTGCTATCATTCTGTTTGTGTTCTGTGTAGGTCTAGGAACATCCTCTTGTATTCTGCCGAGTCTTTCAACCGTGGTTTCAGTTGGAGGATCCTGTTCTGCACTGTTTCTGTCCTGAAAATCAGCTTGATCAGTCGTTCAAGTACCCCCCTATTCTCTGAAAATTTACAGTCACGTACATGTCCTCTTCATCTATTTCTGTGATAATGCTCTCAATCTCCTTTCTTTCTGCCTGCCGTCTTTCAGTGTGTGTCCTTTCCTCACTCTCCTGAAGCCCATGAATGAACACTGGCTTTGCCCTCTCCTCCTCCCATTGCCTTTCCCTCCATGACTCTGGTTCCTGTCTGTGCATGGCCAGTTTCTTCCTTGTTTTTTTCCTGTAGCTCTTGGTGGCATGTTCGTACCACTGCATTTGAGCTATCCCCCTCTCCACCTACAGCCTGCTGCTCTTCCCCTTCACTCCTTGGCCCTGCTTGGTAGGCTGATATGGCCTTAGTGTAAGTTGTACGTCCTTCCTTTCTGTTGGGCCTCCCACCTTCATATGTTGTGTCTTCTCTGGTCAATATCCCTGTAACTCGCTTCAGCCTGTTTACCTAATCTTCTAGGACCCTGATCCTGGCTACTGCAGTTTCGACTTGTGACTCCTAATTCTTCTTCTAGTATTGCACAGTCATACACACGAGTATTGCACATTCATGCACGTGAATACTGTAGTCATACACACGAGTGTGTGTGTGTGTGTGTGTGTGTGTGTGTGTGTGTGTGTGTGTGTGTGTGTGTGTGTGTGTGTGTTTGTGTGTACTTACCTAATTGTGGTTGCATGGGTGGAGCCATAGTTATTGGCCCAGTGTGTATGAGTGTGGGTGTGTGAGTGTGTGCGTGTAATGTATGCGTGACATGTGTACACATGTAGTGAAAATACACTATGAGAAAGCATTTTTAATGTTTATGTGTGTATGACTGTGCAATACTTGTGTGTATGATTGTACAATACTCGTATGTATGACTGTACAATACTCGTGTGAATGACTGTGCAGTAGTCGTGTGTATGAGTGCACAATACTCGTGTGTATGACTGTAAAATACTCGTTTGTATGGCTGTACAATACTCGTGTGTATGACTGTAAAATACTTGTATGTATGACTGTACAATACTCGTATGTATGACTGTACAATACTCGTGTGTATGACTGTACAATACTCGTAGGTATGACTGAACTATACTCGTGTGTATGACTGCAAACTACTCGTGTGTATGACTGTACAACACTCGTGTGTATGACTGTACAATACTCGTGTGTATGACTGTGCAATACTAGTGTGTATGACTGTACAATACTAGTGTGTATGACTGTACAATACTTGTGTGTATGATTGTACAATACTCCTGTGTTTGACTGTGCAATACTCGTGTGTATGATTGAGCAATACTAGTGTGTATGACTGTACAATACTCGTGTGTACGACTGTACAATACTCGTGTGTTTGACTGTGCAATACTCGTGTGTATGACTGTACAATGCTCGTGTGTATGACTGCATAATACTAGTGTGTATGATTGTACAATGCTCCTGTGTTTGACTGTGCAATACTCGTGTGTATGATTGAGCAATACTAGTGTGTATGACTGTACAATACTCGTGTGTACGACTGTACAATACTCGTGTGTTTGACTGTGCAATACTCGTGTGTATGACTGTACAATACTCGTGTGTTTGACTGTGCAATACTCTTGTGTATGACTGTACAATACTCGTGTGTATGACTGTACAATACTCGTGTGTATGACTGTATAATACTAGTGTGTATGATTGTACAATACTCGTGTGTATGACTGTACAATACTCGTGTGTATGATTGTACAATACTCGTGTGTATGATTGTACAATACTCGTGTGTTTGACTGTGCAATACTCATGTGTATGACTGTACAATACTCATGTGTATGACTGTACAATACTCGTGTGTATGACTGTACAATACTAGTGTGTTTGACTGTACAATACTCGTGTGTATGACTGTACAATACTAGTGTGTTTGACTGTACAATACTCGTGTGTATGACTGTACAATACTCATGTGTATGACTGTACAATACTCGTGTGTATAACTGTACAATACAAGTGTGTTTGACTGTACAATACTCGTGTGTATGACAGTACAATACTCATGTGTATGACTGTACAATACTAATGTGTATGACTGTACAATACTCGTGTGTATGACTGTACAATACTAGTGTGTTTGACTCTACAATACTCGTGTGTATGACTGTACAATACTAGTGTGTTTGACTGTACAATACTCGTGTGTATGACTGTACAATACTCATGTGTATGACTGTACAATACTCGTGTGTATGACTGTACAATACTCATGTGTATGACTGTACAATACTCGTGTGTATGACTGTACAATACTCATGTGTATGACTGTACAATACTCGTGTGTATGACTGTACAATACTCGTGTGTATGACTGTACAATACTCGTGTGTATGACTGTACAATACTCGTGTGTATGACTGAACAATACTCGTGTGTATGGTACTGTACTTTATTATGAAACGTTTCGCCTACACAGTAGGCTCGTGTGAAAAGTTGATAGAAGCATGACTGTACAATACTCGTGTGGAGAAGAGCATGACTGTACAATACTCGTGTGTATGACTGTACAATACTCGTGTGTGTATGACTGTACAATACTCGTGTGTATGACTGTACAATACTCGTGTGTATGACTGTACAATACTCGTGTGTATGACTGTACAATACTCGTGTGTATGACTGTACAATACTCGTGTGTATGACTGTACAATACTCGTGTGTATGACTGTACAATACTCGTGTGTATGACTGTACAATACTCGTGTGTATGACTGTACAATACTCGTGTGTATGACTGTACAATACTCGTGTGTATGACTGTACAATACTCGTGTGTATGACTGTACAATACTCGTGTGTATGACTGTACAATACTCGTGTGTTTGACTGTACAATACTCGTGTGTTTGACTGTACAATACTAGTGTGTTTGACTGTGCAATACTAGTGTGTATGACTGTACAATACTAGTGTGTTTGACTGTACAATACTCATGTGTTTGACTGTGCAATACTAGTGTGTATGACTGTACAATACTCGTGTGTTTGACTGTACAATACTCGTGTGTTTGACTGTACAATACTAGTGTGTTTGACTGTGCAATACTAGTGTGTATGACTGTACAATACTCGTGTGTTTGACTGTACAATACTAGTGTGTTTGACTGCGCAATACTAGTGTGTATGACTGTACAATACTCGTGTGTATGACTGTACAATACTCGTGTATATGACTGTACAATACTCGTGTGTTTGGCTGTACAATACTCGTGTGTTTGACTGTACAATACTCGTGTGTATGACTGTACAATACTCGTGTGTTTGACTGTGCAATACTCGTGTGTATGACTGTACAATACTAGTGTGTTTGACTCTGCAATACTCGTGTGTTTGACTGTACAATACTCGTGTGTATGACTGTACAATACTCGTGTGTATGACTGTACAATACTCGTGTGTATGACTGTACAATACTCGTGTGTTTGACTGTACAATACTCGTGTGTTTGACTGTGCAATACTCGTGTGTTTGACTGTACAATACTAGTGTGTTTGACTGTGCAATACTAGTGTGTATGACTGTACAATACTCGTGTGTATGACTGTACAATACTCGTGTGTATGACTGTACAATACTCGTGTGTTTGACTGTACAATACTCGTGTGTTTGACTGTACAATACTCGTGTGTATGACTGTACAATACTAGTGTGTTTGACTCTGCAATACTCGTGTGTTTGACTGTACAATACTCGTGTGTATGACTGTACAATACTCGTGTGTTTGACTCTGCAATACTCGTGTGTTTGACTGTACAATACTCGTGTGTATGACTGTACAATACTCGTGTGTATGACTGTACAATACTCGTGTGTTTGACTGTGCAATACTAGTGTGTTTGACTGTGCAATACTCGTGTGTATGACTGTACAATACTCGTGTGTTTGACTGTGCAATACTCGTGTGTTTGACTGTGCAATACTCGTGTGTTTGACTGTACAATACTCGTGTGTTTGACTGTGCAATACTCGTGTGTATGACTGTACAATACTCGTGTGTTTGACTGTGCAATACTAGTGAGTTTGACTGTGCAATACTCGTGTGTCTGACTGTGCAATACTCGTGTGTATGACTGTACAATACTCGTGTGTATGACTGTACAATACTCGTGTGTTTGACTGTGCAATACTCGTGTGTTTGACTGTACAATACTCGTGTGTATGACTGTACAATACTCGTGTGTTTGACTGTACAATACTCGTGTGTATGACTGTACAATACTCGTGTGTATGACTGTACAATACTCGTGTGTTTGACTGTACAATACTCGTGTGTCTGACTGTGCAATACTAGTGTGTTTGACTGTGCAATACTAGTGTGTATGACTGTACAATACTCGTGTTTTTGACTGTACAATACTCGTGTGTATGACTGTACAATACTCGTGTGTTTGACTCTGCAATACTCGTGTGTTTGACTGTACAATACTCGTGTGTATGACTGTACAATACTCGTGTGTATGACTGTACAATACTCGTGTGTTTGACTGTACAATACTCGTGTGTTTGACTGTGCAATACTAGTGTGTTTGACTGTGCAATACTAGTGTGTATGACTGTACAATACTCGTGTGTTTGACTGTACAATACTCGTGTGTTTGACTGTGCAATACTAGTGTGTATGACTGTACAATACTCTTGTGTATGACTGTACAATACTCGTGTGTATGACTGTACAATACTCGTGTGTATGACTGTACAATACTCGTGTGTTTGACTGTACAATACTAGTGTGTTTGACTGTACAATACTCGTGTGTATGACTGTACAATACTCGTGTGTATGACTGTACAATACTCGTGTGTATGACTGTACAATACTCGTGTGTTCGACTGTACAATACTAGTGTGTTTGACTGTACAATACTCGTGTGTATGACTGTACAATACTCGTGTGTATGACTGTACAATACTCGTGTGTATGACTGTACAATACTCGTGTGTTTGACTGTACAATACTAGTGTGTTTGACTGTACAATACTCCTGTGTTTGACTGTACAATACTAGTGTGTTTGACTGTACAATACTAGTGTGTTTGACTGTACAATACTCGTGTGTTTGACTGTGCAATACTAGTATGTATATGTAATTTCCGTGTGTGTTTAATAATTACGTACCTGTGTAAGTATAAATGTGCAATTGCCCAGTATTGTTGACCTACATGTGTTATGTTACCGTGTGTGTGCATATCTGTTATGTGCGTTTGGGTGTAGTTCTCACGTGTGTGTAACCTTTATATATGCGTGTACGTGAAGTGCGTGTATGTACGTAAGCTGCTTGAGTGTACATTACCAGCGTCAGTGGTTCCATCACCATTCTAATTCTCATTGTACCATTACGTCAACATGCTACCTCACTTGTCACTAGTCTATTTTGTTCCCTGCAAAACTTGTCTTATTATGTTCCCTGCAGCACTAGTCTTATTATGTTCCCTGCAGCACTAGTCTTATTATGTTCCCTGCAGCACTAGTCTATTATGTTCCCTGCAGCACTAGTCTTATTATGTTCCCTGCAGCACTAGTCTATTATGTTCCCTGCAGCACTAGTCTTATTATGTTCCCTGCAGCACTAGTCTTATTATGTTCCCTGCAGCACTAGTCTTATTATGTTCCCTGCAGCACTAGTCTTATTATGTTCCCTGCAGCACTAGTCTTATTATGTTCCCTGCAGCACTAGTCTTATTATGTTCCCTGCAGCACTAGTCTTATTATGTTCCCTGCAGCACTAGTCTTATTATGTTCCCTGCAGCGCTGCAGCACTAGTCTTATTATGTTCCCTGCAGCACTAGTCAGCACTAGTCTATTATGTTCCCTGCAGCACTAGTTATTATGTTCCCTGCAGCACTAGTCTTATTATCTTCCCTGCAGCACTAGTCTTATTATAGTCTTCCCTGCAGCACTAGTCTTATTATGTTCCCTGCAGCACTAGTCTTATTATGTTCTCTGCAGCACTAGTCTTATTATGTTCCCTGCAGCACTAGTTTTATTATGTTCCCTGCAGCACTAGTCTTATTATGTTCCCTGCAGCACTAGTCTTATTATGTTCCCTGCAGCACTAGTCTTATTATGTTCCCTGCAGCACTAGTTTTATTATGTTCCCTGCAGCACTAGTCTTATGTTACCTGCAGCACTAGTCCCTGCAGCACTAGTCTTATGTTCCCTGCAGCACTAGTCTTATGTTCCCTGCAGCACTAGTCTTATTATGTTCCCTGCAGCACTAGTCTTATTATGTTTCCTGCAACACTAGTCTCCCTGCAGCACTAGTCTTATTATGTTCCCTGCAGCACTAGTCTTTATGTTCCCTGCAGCACTAGTTCCCTGCAGCACTAGTCTATTATGTTCCCTGCAGCACTAGTCTTATTATGTTACCTGCAGCACTAGTCTTATTATGTTCCCTGCAGCACTAGTCTATTATGTTCCCTTCAGTAGTCTTATTATGTTCCCTGCAGCACTAGTCTATTATGTTCCCTGCAGCACTAGTCTTATTATGTTCCCTGCAGCACTAGTTTTATTATGTTCCCTGCATTATGTTCCCTGCAGCACTAGTCTTATAGTATGTTCCCTGCAGCACTAGTCTCATTATGTTCCCTGCAGCACTAGTTATTATGTTCCCTGCAGCACTAGTCTTATTATGTTCCCTGCAGCACTAGTCTCCCTGCAGCACTAGTCTCATTATGTTCCCTGCAGCACTAGAGTTATTATGTTCCCTGCAGCACTAGTCTTATTATGTTCCCTGCAGCACTAGTCTTATTATGTTCCCTGCAGCACTAGTCTCATTATGTTCCCTGCAGCACTAGAGTTATTATGTTCCCTGCAGCACTAGTCTTATTATGTTCCCTGCAGCACTAGTCTCATTATGTTCCCTGCAGCACTAGAGTTATTATGTTCCCTGCAGCACTAGTCTTATTATGTTCCCTGCAGCACTAGTCTTATTATGTTCCCTGCAGCACTAGTCTCATTATGTTCCCTGCAGCACTAGTCTTATTATGTTCCCTGCAGCACTAGTCTTATTATGATCTTCAAGGGGAACCACTGCACTAATTGGTTCAACAGCGCCTGGGTAGTTCCGAGCTAATCAGATTTAACTCAAAACAGAGATATGAAGCTGCAGTTCCAGAGATGAAGAGTTCTTCACCATTACGGAGGCACAGTAGTTCTTGGAGCCGGGAGAGAGTGGACCAGCCAGGAGGAGGCACGGTCAGGAGCTGTAACTCAACCCTTGCAACCTGATATAGATGGTTACATTACTGGAGGATTGAACACTAATAAAACGATGGGTTTCAACTCCAGTAATGATTTTCCTGCAACATTGTTGTAATGAATCATTTCAACGGTAGATAAAAAAGAAGTCAATATTCCCAGCAGGAAAATTAGTGGTCAATTTAGAGGCAGTTTTCTGGGCTCCGCTTCCTGTATTTCACAGTCAGAAAATATAGGTTGCTGACCGTTATGGGAAACTCACCTATTGGAAATTAATAAACGCGTTGGTTGTTTTGTATGTGTTTGTGTATGTGTGTGTGTGTGTGTGTGTGTGTGTTTATGTGTGTTTGAGTGTGTGTGTGCTTGTCTGAGTGTGTGTGTGTGGGTGTGTGTGTGTGTGTGTGTGTGTGTGTGTGTGTGTGTGTGTGTGTGTGTGTGTGTGAGTGTGTGTGTGTGTGTGTGTGTGTGTGTGCGTGTGTGTGTGTGTGTGTGTGTGTGTGTGTGTGTGTGTGTGTGTGTATGTGTGTGTGTGTGTGTGTGTGTGTGTGTGTGTGTGTGTGTGTGTGTGTGTGTGTGTGTGTGTGTGTGTGTGTATGTGTATTGCAAACCTTTGCACTTTCTCTAATTTTCTGACGTTCTTGGCCAGGTGTGGGTTCCGAACTTTAGCTGCATACTCCAATACGGGCCTCATGTACACGGTGTACAGTGTCGAGAAATGGTTTACCAGCTAAGGTTAAAGATTAAATATAGGGAGTACTTAGCTGATAAGACAGCTATCGTCCACACAGCCACCCCTGCAGACGAGGTCTTGAGAAGCTGTCGAAGTCACTTCTCAATGGGCTGTGAAAAATTATATTATGTAAGATTATAAATTACCCCTAGGGGGTGTTATGTCAGCATATTTCATTTACTGATGGCTGACGTACGTACTTGTGTGGACTCAAAAGTCTGCACCTCACTGCCGACTATAGGTTGATTACAAACTCCTTGCGACACATGACCTGCGCAGTCCCCCATTCTACAAGAAATTCATAACCCACCTTGCTCTTCTAGCGTGAGCTATGGTGTTCTTTACACCCTCGACAGGTATCGGTGACTTGATAGAAGCTGAAGTGTCCTTGGGTGTCTACGTCTTCCATAGTCTAGGAATACGCACACTGGTACACTATGTTCCACAAGGTTTGTCTTTATTGTTCACAAGCTTAACACTAAAGAAGCTGATCACACTTCCCTGTAAGTGTTTATTGTGTTTTGTGAGACACTTTGTTCACATTAATGCACGGATCAGTGTTCTTTGCTGGTTATCCTTGCATCAGTGTGATTCCCAGTAGGGTGAAAAGTAATCTGACCTTACAGCGTCCTATGCCGCTGCAGTGCCCCTCGAACATAAAGGAAAAGCTGACCTAGTACTTTATGCTTCCTTGCCAAATTTCCTCCATGAAGCAAAGCAGAATGCTTGATTCTTGCTGTCTTAAGCATAGACAACAATGTCCACTGTCTTTACCATGGTAATAAAGTGGGAGCAGGATTTTCCTTAATTGTCCTGCTATGGTAAGAGATGGACTGTCTCTTAAACTACACTTTGCAACACTGGTCTTTTGCAAGGAGCGGTGGTCGCTTGACCACGTCACATACTCGTATTGCATCTGGGGTCAATTACTTGCTGTAGCAGTAAACAAGATGTTTGCCCCTTCTGAGAGGGCTGGGCCCCTCAGGGCTGAAAGGGGCTGAAAAGAGGCTGAAGGGGGCTGATACCCCCCTCCTTGAGAAAATTTCTCCACACTGGAGGGCGGTGGAGGTTCGCTGCAGGCAAACTATTCATCACTTAACATTAATTTGATTTTCTCACTCGCCACCACTGCTGCTTGTCTTTTCTGAACAGCTTTAGTCTGTGTGGTTTCTGGAGAATCACTAATTTCATTTTCAACACTGTGTAATTCTGACGGCACCAGTTTATTTATTGTCCGCTTATTCACTACACCTTTGCTCAAACATCAAGTGTCCTGATGATTCCATTTGTATCAGGATATATGGTCACAATTTTTCCAAGTGGCCATTGGGACCTCGGACCATCATTGTTAATAATCACTATCTCACCAGGTCTTAAGGACTTATGATTTTCAGGAACACCAGCTCCATAGAAGTGTTCTCTCAATGAGGTGAGATACTCTTCTCGCCAAATTTTCTCCCAACGTTCAATCACTTTATTAAGGTGTTTGAATTTAAGTCTGAGTTGCTCAGGTTCGAAATAAGTAGGATCCTCTATGATTTCTTTATCATTCATGGGAGGAACAGGTTTGAGCCTTCTGCCATGGAGTAAATGAGATGGACTTAACACTTCTAAATTGTCCAGATCATCGGTAACATAAGTTAGAGGCCTGTTGTTGACTCTATTTTCTATTTCAGTCACAACTGTACGGAATTCTTCGAAGTCGATTCTCTGACGATGAAGAGTCTTCCTTAAACAACGTTTTACAATGCCTATCATTCTTTCATAAAATCCGCCGTGCCATGGAGATTTAGGAGGAATGTATCTCCAACGACAATTGCGTTGATTCAGCATCTGTTGTACTTCTGGTTGATCAAAGATCTTGCTTATATAAGCAGCACCAGCAACAAAGTTCGTTGCATTATCTGAAATCATCAGTCTGGGACATGCCCTTCTGGCTGCAAACCTTCTGAATAATTTGATAAAGGTTTCAGCAGACATGTCAGTGGCTACTTCTAGATATACTGCTCTAGTTGTAGCACTAGTAAACAAACAGATGTACACCTTGATGGGAACTTTGTCGACGGGTTTGGTTAAAATTATTGGTCCAGTGTAATCTACACCTGTCACCTCAAATGGAGTGATAAGGCAAACTCTTTCAGAGGGATATGGAGGTGGACCTGGATACTGACATACTCGCATATCGTAGTGACGACAAGTAATACAGTCCTTTATTTGTTTTTTCACACTTTGTCTACCTTGAGGTATCCAGTAGGATTGTCGTATATGACAAAGCGTGTCAGCTACCCCACCATGTAACACGTTACTGTGGGCGTTTTGAACAATCAGTTTTGTTAGCCAATGATTCTTGGGGATCAATATTGGATGTATGGCTTCTTTAGGTAGTGAAGAATTATGAATTTTTTCTCGACATCTTATAATCTTTTCTGAGTCGAGATAAAGTCCTAAAGAATTAATCATGACAGGTTTCTTTGGGGATTTATCTTGTGTTTCTAGAAATTTATATTCTGTAGAGAAAACATCTTTCTGTGTTAGTTTCACCCAGTATTTAATGGGTTCAAGATATTCATAATCAGGTTTTATTCCTTTAATGAATTTAAAGACAAAATCTGTAACTCTTAATAGTTTACCCAAAGATGAGTATTTAGATCCATCAATGACTACTTCTGTTGTGTCTGTAGTATTTACACAACTTATTTCTGCTGTGCTCAAGTAGACTGTTTCTTCTGGCCCAATGTGAGCTTTTTGCTGAGGCCAGTTATTTTCATTAGAGAGCCAGTTCGGTCCGTGGAGCCATAACTTATTATCCACAAATTTCTTGAGTGGGACACCACGTGACAACATGTGAGCTGGATTCTCTTGGGTAGAGACGTGGAGAAAGAGATAATCTGCATCTCTGCATCTCTTTTATTTCTGCTACTCTATTCTGTACATAGACCAACTTACTCTTATTATTTCTTAACCACTGGAGAACTGCTTCATTATCACTCCAGATCACGGTTTTCTCAATAGTGAGATGATCAAGTACTTTGTTGAGATAGACAGCTAATTTTGTACCTACATAGAGTGCTGTCAGTTCCAATTGTGGTACTGTTCTGACCTTCAAGGGTGCTACCCTGGCCTTTGAAGTAATTAGTGTACTTCCTTCAGCATTACTCATGTAAGCTACAGCGCCATAACCTCTGATTGACGCATAACAGAACACATGTAATGTGTACTTGTTTCCCTCTTGACCTATTTGTTTGGGAAGTGTAATTTGATGAAGTTGTTTAAACTCCTTGGATATTTCATCCCATGCTTGACTCATTTCTAGAGGCAAGTTCTCATCCCATCCAATTTTGAGCTTCCATACATCTTGCATAAGCATTTTACCTTTTATGGTAATTGGTGAGACGAGTCCTAGAGGATCAAAACATTGTGATACCTCTGACAGTAAACTACGTTTAGTGAGTGTACTGCATGATTTATTGTTTATCCTTTTGAGACTCAAAGCATCTTCCTGTGTGTTCCAATTAAGTCCCAGCATATTGTTGCAATCAGGAATTTCAGTTTCAGGGAAATCTTCATTGATAAGTTCCCTTAATTGCTTTGAATTTGTATTCCACATCCTTAGAGGCATATTTGCTTCTTTCATCTCCTTGTTAGCTCCTCTGTATAAGGATTTCAAATCCTCCTCTTTATTCACAGTATCTTGAAGATTGTCCACATAGAAACTTTTCTTTAAGATTTCTTTGAAGGGACTTTCAGATTTCTTCAAATGTGTATTTAGAGTAGCTTCTAGTAAGAATGGAGAGGATGTTGCACTAAATAATACTGATTTGAAACCATAAGTTTTCACAGGACTTTGAGGATCATGTGGATTTTCAGGCCACAAGAATCGAGTGTAATCTCTACCTATTTCTTGTAGTCCTACTCTTAAGAAAGCTTTGGAAATATCAGCCGTGTAGGCATATGGGTTTGTGCGAAATTTCATAAGCACGTCTCCAAGCTTCTCAGTTAGTGAGGGTCCGGTCATCAGACAATCATTAAGACTTGCTACATCTTTATTTGCACGTGCGCTGCAATATTATACAACACGTAGTGGAGTGGTTTCAGAATCTTTTCTGACTCCATGGTGCGGGAGATAATGAGCTTCTGTTTTCATCTTATCTTCGACTATTTCCTCAATAAATTTATTGTCCAACTGTTCTTGTATGATATTATCATAGACAGTCAGTAGCTCTGGATTCTTCCTGAGCTCATGTATTTGTGCTTTCATTTGTCCGAAAGCCATGCGATAATTGCTAGGCAGATGTGGTGGATTTAATTTCCATGGTGACCTAACCCAATACTGTCCATCTTTATATTTGACAGTGTCCAAATATTGGTTATAAGTCTGAGACTCTTGTGGGCTTGGTTTATTTACATCAATATCTATCGCATCTAAATCCCACAACTTATCAACTGGTTCATTCATTTCTTCCAGTAATGATAATTTTTGCTGTGGTACATGATCAGCGGTTATTCTCGTAACTAGTACATTTTCTACTGAATCAATATCAGCTTCTTTCCCACTTTGAGAGGGAATGGAACCATATATCATGTGGCCTCCTGCTGTTTTCAGCAAGTGAACATCATGTTTACTTACAATATTTTGCACAATACACTGATAATAATCACTTCCAATGATTAAATCAATTGGACTAATTGTGTCCGTCTGTATGTCAGGACAGGCTAACTTGACCTTAGCTGCTTTCAGCGCTGCAACTGTTTCTTTTAATCCCTGGATCTGCACAGACTTAGGCAAATCATCTACTACCACAGCTTCTACTGTCTTTTTCCTGTTTCCTAGACCAACAGTGATTCTGATTAGGTCATATGTCTGTTTACCAGAATTGTGGAAAAAACCAGCTATATCTAACTGTACTTTGGCATAAGGTTGTTCATTCAGTTTCTGCAACACTGTTCTTCTTATGAAGGACCTTTGTGAGCCTTGATCAAATAGTGTTAGCACATTGGTTTTGTGTAATTTATTAGATAACTCAACTCGAGCTATCGGGAGAGCAGTTGCTTTAAACTTATCTCTCACATTTAATGTTGTTGCTTGTTGACTTCCAGATTCTGTGGAAGTCTGCTGCTGTTTAGCAAAAGTATTTGGGCATAATGCTGTATGATGCATACCCTTGCATTTAAAACACTTCTTTAGTGAGCATTTTCATCCCTTGTGTTCACCTAAACACTTGATGCACCTTTTCAGCTGATGAACACGTTGTTTACGTGCCTCCATTGATGTGTATTGAATACAATACTGTGCCCAATGTGTTCCATCACAAAGTACACATTTTGGAGTACGTTTATGTGTGACAGTCTGTTTACTGTCTGTTGTATTCACAGTTTGATAAATGCCTATATTGGATTTTCCATTATGTGGTTTATTGGGAGTAGGTATACTCTTGATATACTCAGTTGAAGGTTTGTTATCCACTGGATTTGTGGATTCTTCATCTTGTCTCGTTGCTTGCATGCATGAAACTATTCTTTGTAAACCATTGCTAATTTCTTCACAAGTGAAATAGCGTTTAATGAACATAATATTTAATCGTTCAATAGTTTGTGGTAACAACTTATCCTGTACAATACCACTGATAAACCAATCACATTGTCTTAGGTCATATTTAGAATCTAGAAATTTGAGACTATTGTCTAATGTGATTCTAAATGCCTGTAAATCTGAAAAACAATGTTTGGGCGGCTTCAAGTTTGATATTAAGACTGTATGTCTAACTCTAGCCTTGTCAGCATCATAGTAATTGTCTGCTAAGACACGTAAGGCTATTTTATAATTGCCTTTAACCACCGGAAATGACTTAATCAGTTCATAGGGTTCTCCCTTCACAAGACATTTAAGATAATTGAACTTAGCAATCTCATCTATGTCAGTTCGTGAATTTACTATGGATTGAAAACCACTAATGAATTCTTCATAATTATGACCTTGGAAAATAGGTAATGACAAGGTAGGTAAACTTGGTAATGTTACACTTGTTGTTGTTACAGGTGTAACAGGTGCTTGACCACTAGTTACAGTAGGTCTCTGTGACAGAGTTTTGCTGCAGATTGCCTGTACTCCTGTCCACCTTAATTGTTGATTATAAATTACTCCTAGGGGGTGTTATGTCAGCATATTTCATTTACTGATGGCTGACGTACATGTGTGGACTCAAAAGTCCGCAACTCACTGCCGACTATAGGTTGATTACAAACTTCTTGCGTCACAAGAACTGCGCAGTCCGCTGTACTACAAGAAATTCATAACCCACCTTGCTCTTGTAGCATGAGCTATGGTGTTCTTTACACCCTCGACAGGTATCGGTGACTTGATAAAAGCTGAAGTGTCCTTGGATGTCCACGTCTTCCATAGTCTAGGAATACGCACACTGGTACACTATCTTCCACAAGGTTTGTCTTTATTGTTCACAAGCTTATCATTAAAGAAGCTGATCACACTTCGTTGTAAGTGTTTAATGTGTTTTGTGAGACACTTTGTTCACACTAACGCACGGATCAGTGTTCTTTATTGGTTATCCTGGCGTCAGTGTGACTCCCAGTAGGGTGAAAAGTAATCTGACCTCACAGTGTCCTACGCCGCTGCAATGCCCCTCGAACATAAAGGAAAAGCTGACCTAGTACTTTATGCTTCCTTGCCAAACTTACTCCATGAAGCAAAGCAGAATGCTTGATTCTTGCTGTCTTAAGCATAGACAACAATGTCCACTGTCTTTACCATGGTAATAAAGTGGGAGCAGGATTTTCCCTAATTGTCCTGCTAAGGTAAGAGATGGACTGTCTCTTAAACTACACTTTGCAACACTGGACTCTTGCAAGGAGTGGTGGTCGCTTGACCACGTCACATACTCGTATTGCATCTGGGATCAATTACTTGCTGTAGCAGTAAACAAGATGTTTGCCCCTTATGAGAGGGCTGGGCCCCTCAGGGCTGAAAGGGGCTGAAAAGAGGCTGAAGGGGGCTGATACCCCCCTCCTGGAGAAAATTTCTCCACATACAGGGTCGGGAGCGACTCCTTAGTGAGATGTCAGAATGCTATTCCTAGGTTCACTAGTCGCCCATGTACTGCAGCAGTTATTTGGTTGATATGCGCCTCAGGAGATATGTTCGGTATTATACACACCCCAAGATCCTTTTGTAGACAGCCTGTACTGTCTGCGCAGACAGCCCCTGCTGTCTGCCAGCTTAGTTCATATTTTGCGCCATGCTGGTGCTGCCACCTAGAGGCCTTGCCACTTCAGTATGCCCAGACTTGCCTCACCCTCACTCACACAGCGGCCTAGCAGGAAGACACAAGTACTAGTAGCTCTCTCTCGTGGGATGGCCCTGCCCGGCCATGGGCACAACACAAGCCTGTGTACCCACCACGACTTAATAAACGAAGAAGCCTCCGAAGACGTATCATTAACCACCCGCTTGCAGCACCTACCAAACAAACCCGTTATACTTTTCCTTGAGTAAGGTTTGTAGTCTCTGACCCCCCTAGACTGTACTCTGTCTACCGTCTTCTTTCCCCTTCCCCTATCTTCACGACTTTGCACCAGATAGGGCTGAACTCCAGGAACCAGTTGCTGGACCAGGCCTGCAACCTGTCCATATCCCTCTGTAGTCCTGCCTTATCCCCCTCCGATTAAATTCTCCTCATAAACTTCACATCGTCTGCAAAAAGGGACACTTCTGAGTTCATTCCTTCCGTCACGTCATTCACGTATACCAGAAACAGCACCGGTTCTAGGACTGACCCTGTGGAACCCCGTTCGCCACAGGCGCCCACCCTGACACCTCATCACGTACCAAGACTCGCTGATGTCTTCTCGTCAGGTATTCTCTGATCCATTGCAATGACTTTCCTGTTATGTCTGCCTAGTCCTCCAGCTTTTGCACTAATCTGTTGTGTGAAACTGTGTCAAAATGCAATCTACTCGCTTCTCTCTCTCTCTCTCTCTCTCTCTCTCTCTCTCTCTCTCTCTCTCTCTCTCTCTCTCTCTCTCTCTCTCTCTCTCTCTCTCTCTCTCTCTTGTCTTACTCCTGTCACATTGTCACAGAATTCCAGTAGGTTTGTGAAACAGGATTTCCTGTCTCTGAATTCGTGCTGGTTGTCGTTGATAAGCTCATTCCTTTCTAGGTGGTCCACCACTCTTCTGATAATCTTCTCCATAACTTTGCATACATGTCAGTGACACTGGTCTGTAGTTTAATGCTGCGTGTCTGTCTCTTTTTTTTATAAATTAAGAGTTCATTTACTGTCTTCCATATCTTAGGTAGTCGCCCTATTTTGGCAGATGTGTTGAAGATGTTATCCGGCCCCATCACCTTTGATATATCTAGTTCACTTGACAGCCTCTTCTCCTCCTCGGTTGTATGTATCGTATACAACAGCTTAAGGCTGGACTTGGCTTTCGTTGCTATGTCTCTTTGGTATTGTTGAGAGGCTTCCCGCCTTACCTGTGCATATTCATTTCTTGCTCTTCGACTATTCTTCTAATTCTCTTGCGTCCTTTGCCTTCTATACTTTTTCCATTTTCTAGCACACTTGGTTTTAGCCTCTCTACACCTTTTGGTGAACCAAGGGCTCTTCCTGGCCTCCTCATTGTTTTTGTTGCACTTGTATACAAACCTCTCCACTGTTTCCTTCGATACTGTTGTCACATATTCCATCATCCCATTTACTGATTTCTCTGCCAGTTCTCTGCCCCACTGAACCTCATGCAGGAAATTCTTCATGCCTGTATAATCCCCTCTCTTGTAGTTTGGCATCATTCGTCCTGCCCTTCCAGCTTCTCTCTCCACTTGTAACTCTATTATGTATTCGAAGCTTAGAAACACTGTATCACTAGCTCTGAGAGGGCCCTTCTTAAGTGATGTCCTTACTATCTGCACTACTCAAGGTGAATACTAGGTCCAGTCTTGTTGGTTCATCCTCTCCCCTTTCTCTGGTAGTGTCCCTAATGTGTTGATGAATGAGGTTTTCCAGTACCACCTACATCATGTTAACACTTCACGTTTCTGGGCCCCCATGTGGCTCCAGGTTTTCCCAGTCGATTTCTTTGTGAGTGAAGTCAATCACAACCAGTAACTTTGCCCTGCCCACACTGTCGCATCTGGCCACTTCAGCCAGTGTGTCAACCATCTTTCTGTTACTCACTTCATAATGTTGTCTTGGTATCCTTTTATTCTGTGGTTGGTTATACATCATTGCAGTCACCACCTTGGGACCTCCAGTCTGAAGTGTTCTTATTATGTAGTCCTTGTTTCTCCTCTGTCTCCTTTCTCCAACTCTTCAAAATCCCGTTGGTTTTTGATGAGCAGTTCCTCTCCTCCACCCCCTCTGTTCTCGCTCTTTCTTCAGGATTTTATATTCATTTAGAAAGATGGCGTCTGTTATCATTCCTGTGAGTTTGGTTTTTATGAGAGTTATTATGTCTGGTGTTGCCTCTGTGATTCTTTCATGCCACTCTTCCCGCTTATTCTTTATTCTATTAGTGTTGGTGTACCATACCTTCAGTTGTGTGTGTGTGTGTGTGTGTGTGTGTGTGTGTGTGTGTGTGTGTGTGTGTGTGTGTGTGTGTGTGTGTGTGTGTGTGTATGTGTGCGTGTGCGTGTGCGTGTGCGTGTGTCTGTGTCTGTGGGTGTACTCACCTAATTGTACTCACCTAATTGTGGTTGCAGGGGTCGAGACTTAGCTCCTGGCCCCGCCGTTTCACCGAGTGCTACTTAGTCCTCTCTCCCTGCTCCATGAGCTTTATCATACCTCGTCTTAAAGCTGTGTATGGTTCCTGCCTCCACTACCTCACTTGCTAGGCTATTCCACTTCCTGACTACTCTATGACTGAAGAAATACTTTCTAACATCCCTTTGACTCATCTGGGTCTTCAACTTCCAATTGTGACCCCTTATGTCTGTGCCCCCTCCTTGGAACATCCTGTCTCTATCCACCTTGTCTATTCCACGCAGTATTTTGTATGTCGTTATCATGTCTCCCCTAATTCTCCTGTCCTATAGTGTCGTCAATCAGATTTCCCTTAACATTTCTTCATAGGACATTCCCCTTAGCTCTGGAACTAACCTTGTCGCAAACCTTTGTACTTTCTCTAACTTCTTGACGTGCTTGATCAAGTGTGGGTTCCAAATAAGTGCTGCATACTCCAGTATGGGTCTGACGTACACGGTGTACAGTGTGTTGAACGATTCCTTATTAAGGTATCGGAACTCTCTTCTCAGGTTTGCCAGGCGCCCATATGCTGCAGCAGTTATCTGGTTGATGTGTGCGTGTGCGTGTATGTGTGTGCGTGTGTGTACTTACCTATTTGTGTCACCTATTTGTGGTTTCAAGGGTCGAGTCAGTGCTCCTAGCCAGCCTCTTCACTGGTCTCTACTAGGTCCACTTTCTCCCTGCCCCATGAGCTTTATTTTACCTCTTCTTGAAGCTATGTATGGATCCTGCCTCCGCTACTTCACTCTCCAGATTGTTCCACTTCCTGACAACTCTAAGTACTTCCTATAACTCATCTGAATTTTTAACTTCGAGTTGTATCCCCTCGTTCTTATTTCCCCTCTCTGAAACACGTATAAAATGGCCATGTGTCTACCTACCAGTGTCTTTGACAAATGGTAACTAGCACGAAAACTATCCCAAGAAACAAATGTTAACATAACAGATTCTTACATAAAAATAAGCAACACTAAGGACACTATACTCATTTCCTGCCAGTCCTAGAATACCCAGCGCCTGTAAGCAGCCCTCATCTAGTTCATCACTCATAGAAATGAATTGATAAGATTTTACTGAAGGCTGGGCTGGGACGGTAACTAAGGGGAAAAAACAAGGACACGAACAGTTAGTCAGGACATTAGAATTCTGCCATCCCATGACGGCGTATAGATGTAATAATAATAATGAAACTAAAAGAGCGGAGTGTGAGACGGAGACATAACAACAGTCAACAGTGAACTCTCAGCACCACACTCATCGCCATGTTGAGCATGTAGATGAGAGACTTATGACTAGTAGAGCTCTAGGATACACTTCTACTGTATCGGAGCAGAAGAGAGAAAGAGAGAGGATAAGGATGCTGACAAACAACGTGGATAACTCGTAATCAGTGGACGACCAGAGTGGATTTTTTTGCCACTTAGAGATTATTTGTCTATAGATAGATTCTGGTGATTGTAGGGCAGGACTTCAGCGACCCTATACATTTTGTTTGTAGGGAAGGATTTTGGCAAGTCCAGACTGGAGTTTTGGAGAGCACAGATTAGTAATGTATTATCTTTTTATGGTAGACTCTGATAAAAAAAACAGATTTACGTAATTCAGCATATAAATTTCAACAAATGAGTGATAACACTGATATGACTATAGAATAATTTTAAGGAAAGAAGTAGGGATGTTTTGATGATTAAATATGATCTGGTGATTGTATTTTAGTTAATGAGAAAGATAATTTACTCTGAAAAAAACCTGATGATTTACCAACCGAGGTACCATAATTTTTAAAGGGGTGGACCGGTAAGCCAGCGGAAGGCCTCGGTCAGATGACCAAAAGCTCCAAAGGCGGGTCATCATCTGACTAAGACCCGCGTCAGGAAACATTTGTCCTGTTTCCTGACGAACCGTACCTAACCTAACCTAACCAACCGAGGTAGCTAGCCAGCTAGCCTAGCATAGATGATAAACTGAACAATCAAGGACACCTCTAAACAACACTGAGAGTGGTATTTGATACCGACAAATTTATTTAAAATGACACCACGTGAACCTTGATCAAGCTCCCAGGATCTAAACGTTTTCTAATAAATATGTCCGAGTGTTTGCTCGCATTGCTTTTTAAGCCAGCAGCACTGAGAGTAACTTTGTAACGAGGCTGCATCAGCTTAAGATGGATTATGGCAGCAACTTCCTGCACGAAGAAACATGTTATCTAGCCGACAGAGGGTTGAAGAAACGAGCAACTCTGAGCCAACCTTGTGGTGACTCCTCAATGCCAGAGATCACTGGTCAGAAGGGCAACTTCCGCAAGTTGTGAGACGAGGGATGAGGAAGAGGACATAGACTAGAGTGGCATAGATGGGGAAATAGACTGGGAGGAACCACATAAGTAGAACGAAACAGACTACAGAAGGGGATTAGACAGGAGACCAGACAGGAAGACCAGACAGGAAGACCAGACAGGAAGACCAGACTGAAGACCAGACAGGTTGACCAGATAGCGAGGGACCATCTCCATCATAATAAAATGATTTGTCGTCTTTTCAGTTATTTTTTTTTTTAAGTAAAATCCAATGGCATGTTAATTTTTCGTCGGCAGCCCACACTTTTAGTCGACACAGACGATGAAGTCTTTATTGACTTGTAAATATTTTGGGTGGTTAGTCTTCCTACATACAGTGAGAGTAATATGACATGAGTCACTGGAGAATCTTCCTGCATGAATATTTTCTCAAGATGTTTACCCGTGAGCTCTTTTTATTTGAGTTACGAAAAGCTCCTTTCTCTTTCCCTGTCTCTGCTTGTCTATCTGTCTCTCTCCCTTCAATACTATCCACCTCAACCGCGAGGATTAAATTTATATAACCTCTCGACATATAAAAATTCTTTATATGATTAAGAATACATTCATGCACTAGCCTGGAGACAACAACCTTGAACATAATAAAGAACCTCTACTTTACTTGGACTAAGCACCACCTACTAGATGTAAGCTGTCTCATGATAAGCTGAGCAACATAAAACAGCTTTACACTGTATTAATTTGCCAGAGAGCTCAAGTCACTAGGCTAGTTTGATACAGAAAAAACTGCACATCATCTTAATTCACACTGTTGTCTCGCAGCAGACAATAACATGTCTCGCAGCAGACAAATGTAAAGTTCTGAGTGTTGGACAGGAAAATAGCCATGCCACATATAAACTAAATAATGTAGATCTTAATATTACGTATTGCGAAAAGGATTTAGGAGTTCTGGTTAGCAGTAATCTGAAACCAAGACAACAGTGCATAAGAGTTCGCAATAAAGCGAACAGAATCTTAGGCTTCATAGCAAGAAGTATAAATAATAGAAGTCCTCAGGTTGTTCTTCAACTCTATATATCTTTGATTAGGCCTCATTTAGATTATGCTGCACAGTTTTGGTCACCGTATTACAGAATGGATATAAATGCTCTGGAAAATGTACAAAGGAGGATGACAAAGTTGATCCCATGAATTAGGGGGGATATGACTGAGGTGTATAAATGGAAAACAGGAATTAATAAAGGGGATGTAAATAGCGTGCTAAAATATCTAACATAGACAGGACTCGCAGCAATGGTTTTAAATTGGAAAAATTCAGATTCAGGAAGGATATAGGAAAGTACTGGTTTGGTAATAGAGTTGTGGATGAGTGGAACAAACTCCCGAGTATCGTCATAGAAGCTAAGACCTTGTGTATTTTAAAAATAGGTTGGATAAATACATGAGTGGGTGTGGGTGGGTGTGGGTGGGTGTGGGTGGGTGTGAGCTGGACCTAACTAGCTTGTGTTACTAGGTCGGATGTGTTACTAGGTCAGTGAGGTCAGACGGTGGGAGAATTGTGCGTGCCTCGCAAAGGCCAGTAGACCTGTTCCAGTGTTCCTTCTTCATTATGTTCTTATGTACAGCAGCAGACAATAACATGTCTCGCGGCAGAAAATAACGTGTCGTAGCAGACAAGAAGACAATAATATGTCTCGTAGCAGGCAGTATCATGTCTCGTAGCAGACAATATCATGTCTCGCAGCAGACATTAATATGCCTCGTATACCTGGAGAAGGTTTCGGGAATCAACGCCCCCCCGGCCGTCTGTGACCAAGCCTCCCGTAGCAGACAAGCAGACAATAACGAGTCACGAAGCAGACAGTAACATATCTCGTAGCAGACAAGTAGCCAATATGTCTCGTAGTAGACAGTATCATGTCTCGTAGCAGGCATTATCATTTCTCGCAGCAGACAATAATGTCTCGTAGCAGACAACATGTCTCGTAGCAGACATGCAGATAATAAAATGTTTCGTAGCAGACAAGCAGACAATAAAATGTTTCGTAGCAGACAATAGTATGTCTCGAAGCAGACAATAAAATATCTCGTAATAGGCAATAACATGTCTCGTAGCAGACAACACCATATCTTGCAGCAGCCAGCGTCATGTCTCGTAGCGACCAGTACTATATGTAACAGCAGACAATATAACGTCTCAGGAAACAGGTAGTGGTTCTGAACCAGAGCTAACAAACCCCAGAAACCTACCAATGACAAACAACGGACACAACATACTTGCGGAGATAATGTGAGGTAAATGAGCGTACAGCAGGCAACAGTGCAGGTAAAGTGCAATTAGCGTGTAATTGCTTCTAACTAACACAACCACATCAGTGGGTGTCTGGCGTAAACATGCAGTTCAAGCAATACTATGCAAATTAAAGACTTAATTGAGAGTAAATGCCGGGTTTAATGGCTTGATATATATTATATATTTATATATATATATATATATATATATATATATATATATATATATATATATATATATATATATATATACACACACACACATACACATATATATATATATATATATATATATATATATATATATATATATATATATATATATATATATATTTATATATATATATATATATATATATATATATATATAAGTATATATATATATAAGAGATAAAGAATCACACATAAAGTGGGAGTTGTCACAGTTGCTCTTTGCTGATGACACTGTGCTCTTGGGAGATTCTGAAGAGAAGTTGCAGAGATTGGTGGATGAATTTGGTAGGGTGTGCAAAAGAAGAAAATTAAAGGTGAATACAGGAAAGAGTAAGGTTATGAGGATAACAAAAAGATTAGGTGATGAAAGATTGGATATCAGATTGGAGGGAAAGAGTATGGAGGAGGTGAACGTATTCAGATATTTGGGAGTGGACGTGTCAGCGGATGGGTCTATGAAAGATGAGGTGAATCATAGAATTGATGAGGGGAAAAGGGTGAGTGGTGCACTTAGGAGTCTGTGGAGACAAAGAACTTTGTCCTTGGAGGCAAAGAGGGGAATGTATGAGAGTATAGTTTTACCAACGCTCTTATATGGGTGTGAAGCATGGGTGATGAATGTTGCAGCGAGGAGAAGGCTGGAGGCAGTGGAGACGTCATGTCTGAGAACAATGTGTGGTGTGAATATAGTGCAGAGAATTCGTAGTTTGGAAGTTAGGAGGAGGTGCAGGATTACCAAAACTGTTGTCCAGAGGGCTGAGGAAGGGTTGTTGAGATGGTTCGGACATGTAGAGAGAATGGAGCGAAACAGAGTGACTTCAAGAGTGTATCAGTCTGTAGTGGAAGGAAGGCGGGGTAGGGGTCGGCCTAGGAAAGGTTGGAGGGAGGGGGTAAAGGAGGTTTTGTGTGCGAGGGGCTTGGACTTCCAGCAGGCATGCGTGAGCGTGTTTGATAGGAGTGTATGGAGACAAATGGTTTTTAATACTTGACGTGCTGTTGGAGTGTGAGCAAAGTAACATATATGAAGGGGTTCAGGGAAACCGGCAGGCCGGACTTGAGTCCTGGAGATGGGAAGTACAGTGCCTGCACTCTGAAGGAGGGGTGTTAATGTTGCAGTTTAAAAACTGTAGTGTAAAGCACCCTTCTGGCAAGACAGTGATGGAGTGAATGATGGTGAAAGTTTTTCTTTTTCGGGCCACCCTGCCTTGATGGGAATCGGCCAGTGTGATAATAATAATAATATATATATATATATATATATATATATATATATATATATATATATATATATATATATATATATATATATATCATATTATATAATATGAATATATATATATATATATATATATATATATATATATATATATATATATATATATATATATATATATATATATATATATATATATATATATATACATTAAACCCGACATCACATATGAGAGTCCCCTAGGAGCTAGCGACTACGTGGTTCTGTGCTTTGAATACATAGTAGAGTTGCAAGTGGAGAGAGTAACAGGAGTTGAATGGGAAAAGCCTGACTATAAAAGAGGGGACTACATAGGTTTGAGGAACTTCCTGCAGGAGGTTCCGTGGGACAGAGAACTGGCAGGAAAGCCAGTAAATGAAATGGTGGAATTTGTAACAACAAAATGCAAGGAGGCAGTGGAACGGTTTATTCCCAAGGGCAACAGAAACAATGGGAAAACCAGAACGAGCCCCTGGTTTACCCGACGGTGTAAGGAGGCAAAAACTAAGTGCAATGGAGAATGGAAAAAGTACAGAAGGAAGAGAACACACGAAAATAGGGAGATTAGTCGTAGAGCCAGGAACGAGTATGCACAGGTAACGAGGGAGGCCCAGCGACAGTATGAAAAATAACATAGTATCGAAAGTCAAGACTGACCTGAAACTGTATTATAGCCACATCAGGAGGAAGACAACAGTCAAAGACCAGGTAATCAGACTGAGGACAGAAGGTGGAGAACTCACAAGAAATGATCAGGAGGTATATGAGGAGCTAATCAGGAGATTTAAGGAAGTTTTTACAGTAGAGACAGGAAGGGCTCTGGGAAGACAGCACAGAAGGGAACATCAAGAGGGAATATACCAACAAGTGTTGGATTACATACGAACAACTGAGGAGGAGGTGCAGAAGCTGCTAAGTGACCTTGATACCTCAAAGGCGATGGGACCAGACATCTCCCTGTGGGTCCTAAGAGAAGGAACAGAGATGCTGTGCATGCCCCTAACCACAATCTTCAACACATCCCTTGAAACTGGGCAACTACCTGAGATATAGAAGACGGCAAATGTAGTCCCCATATTTAAGAAAGGAGACAGAAACGAGGCACTAAACTACAGACCTGTGTCTCTGATATGTATTGTGTGCAGAGTCATGGAGAAGATTAGGAGGAGAGTGGTGGAACACCTGGAAAGGAACAAGATTATAAATGAAAACCAGCATGGATTCACGGAAGGCAAATCCTGTGTCACAAACCTTCTGGAGTTTTATGGCAAGGTAACAGAAGTAAGACACGAGAGAGAGGGGTGGGTTGATTGCATTTTCCTGGACTGCAGGAAGGCCTTTGACACAGTTCCTCACAAGAGATTAGTGCAGAAGCTGGAGGATCAAGCGCATATAACAGGGAGGGCACTGCAATGGATCAGGGAATACCTGACAGGGAGGCAACAACGAGTCATGGTACGTGAAGAGGTATCACAGTGGGCGCCTGTGACGAGCGGGGTCCCACAGGGGTCAGTTCTAGGACCTGTGCTATTTTTGATATATGCGAACGACATGATGGAAGGAATAGACTCTGAAGTGTCCCTGTTCGCAGATGATGTGAAGCTGATGAGAAGAATTAAATCGGATGAGGATGAGGCAGGACTGCAAAGAGACCTGGACAGGCTGGACACGTGGTCCAGAAACTGGCTTCTCGAATTCAACCCTGCCAAACGCAAAGTCATGAAGATTGGGGAGGGGCAAAGAAGACCGCAGACAGAGTACAGGCTAGTTGGACAAAGACTACAGACCTCACTCAGGGAGAAAGATCTTGGGGTGACCATAACACCGAGCACGTCACCGGAGGCACACATCAACCAAATAACTGCTGCAGCATACGGGCGCCTGGCAAACCTGAGAATAGCATTCCGATAAGAAATCGTTCAAGACACTGTACACTGTGTATGCTAGGCCCATACTGGAGTATGCAGCACCAGTCTGGAACCCACACCTGGTCAAGCACACCAAGAAGTTAGAGAAAGTACAAAGGTTTGCAACAAGGCTAGTTCCAGAGCTCTGGGGAATGTCGTACGATGAAAGGTTGAGGGAAATCGGACTGACGACACTGGAGGACAGAAGGGTCAGGGGAGACATGATAACAACATACAAGATACTGCGGGAATTAGACAAGGTGGACAGAGACAGGATGTTCCAGAGAGGGGACACAGAAACAAGGGGCCACAATTGGAAGCTGAAGGCTCAGACGAGTCACAGGGACGTTAGGAAGTATTTCTTCAGCCACAGAGTCGTCAGGAAGTGGAATAGCCTAGCAAGTGAAGTAGTGGAGGCAGGAGCCATACATAGTTTTAAGAAGAGGTATGGCAAAGCTCAGGAAGCAGAGAGGGAGAGGGCCTAGTAGCGATCAGTGAAGAGGCGGGGCCAGGAGCTGAGTCTCGACCCCTGCAACCACAATTAGGTGAGTACAATTAGGTGAGTACACACACACACACACACGTGACGAGGTGTCAGAGTGGGCGCCTGTGACAAGCGGGGTTCCACAGGGGTCAGTCCTAGGACCTGTGCTGTTCTTGGTATATGTGAACGACATAACGGAAGGGATAGACTCAGAAGTGTCCTTGTTTGCAGATGATGTGAAGTTAATGAGAAGAATCAAATTGGACGAGGATCAGGCAGGACTACAAAGAGACCTGGACAGGCTACAAGCCTGGTCCAGCAAATGGCTCCTTGAATTTAACCCTGCCAAATGCAAAGTCATGAAGATTGGGGAAGGGCAAAGAAGACCGCAGACACAATATAGTTTAGATGGCCAAAGACTGCAATCCTCACTCAAGGAAAAAGATCTGGGGGTGAGTATAACACCGAGCATATCTCCTGAGGTGCACATCAATCAGATAACTGCTGCAGCATACGGGCGCCTGGCAAACCTACGGATAGCGTTCCGATACCTCAGTAAGGATTCGTTTAAGACTCTGTATACCATCTACGTCAGGCCCATACTGGAGTATGCAGCACCAGTTTGGAATCCACACCTAGTCAAGCACGTCAAGAAATTAGAGAAAGTGCAAAGGTTTGCAACAAGACTAGTCCCAGAGCTACGGGGATTGTCCTATGAACAAAGGTTGAGGGAAATCGGCCTGACGACACTGGAGGACAGGAGGGTCAGGGGAGACATGATAACGACATATAAAATACTGCGCGGAATAGACGAGGTGGACAAAGACGGGATGTTCCAGAGATGGGACACAGACACTAGAGGTCACAATTGGAAGTTGAAGACTCAGATGAATCAAAGGGATGTTAGGAAGTATTTCTTTAGTCATAGAGTAGTCAGGCCTTGGAATAGCCTAGAAAGTGATGTAGTGGAGGCAGGAACCATACATAGTTTTAAGGCGAGGTATGATAGAGCTCATGGGGCAGGGAGAGAGAGGACCTAGTAGCAATCAGCGAAGAGGCGGGGCCGTGAGCTGTGACTCGACCCCTGCAACCACAAATAGGTGAGTACAAATAGGTGAGTACACACACACACACACACACACACACACACACACACACACACACACACATACACACTAAATATTGACACGAATCGACAAGGTGGACAGAGACAGGATGTTCCAGAGATGGGACACAGCAACAAGAGGTCACAATTGGAAGTTGAAGACTCACTTGAGTCACAGGGATGTTAGGAAGCATTTCTTCAGTCACAGAGTTGTCAGGAAGTGGAAGAGTCTTGAAAATGAGGTAGTGAAGGTAGGGAGTTCTATATATACCTCTAAGAAAAGGTATGATGAAGCTCATGGAACAGGGAGAAGGCGGACCTAGTTGCGACCAGTGAAGAGGCAGTGGCCAGGAGCTGTGATTCGAACCCTGCAACACACACATACACACACAAACACACTCACACACACACACACACTCACACACACACACACACACACACACACACACACACACACACACACACACACACACACACACACCAGCAGCAGCAGCAGCAGACGCTAAGATACAGAGCTTAGTAGACGAACTAAAAGTTCGAAACAGCCTAAAGAACTAAAGGACAGTACAGCCATGACACCAAGAACTGCTACATCAGTCACAGATAAGGGGACAGTAGGGAACAAAGGAGCTATACTGTATGCGATGACTCTATCAGACCCAAGTGGGGCCCAGGAAAAGACAGGGAGAACAGCAGGAACTAGTGAGGGGACTAAAGACAATGAAGGACCTAAGCTATACACAGAGGCTCTAACAGACAACTGCCGTGTCCAGGAACAGATAAACAGAGGGACACCGGATAGGGAAGAGACAGTAGGAAACAACACGCCAATGACAGGAACTAATTCGCATCAGAGGATGCTCAGGGAAGTACAGTGGGAGGACGACAGGGAGAGGGAAGTTTTGTCTATTGGCTCCAAGAAGCTGATAGGGAAACTTACGAAGCAAGGACATGGGAGGAAAAAAAAACGACTGAAAGCATCATGAAAGCAATAGGAGAGGACGACATGACCCAGCTGACAAATTTTTGGAGAAATGGGTGGTTTGCGAGAGGAACAAAAGCGTCCAGTAAAAGTGATTTTCATTGCAGAGTTAGCTCGAAACCGGATCCTGCAATGGATCAGGGAATACCTGACAGGGAGGCAACAGGTCATAGTCCGTGATGAGGTATCACGGTGGGCGTCTGTGAAGAGTGGGGTCCCACAGGGGTCAGTCCTGGGACCAGTGCCATTCATGGTACATGTGAATGACATGACGGAAGGGATAGACTCAGAAGTGTCCCTGTTTGCAGATGATGTGAAGTTAAGGAGGAGAATTAAATCAGATGCGGACCAGACAGGTTTACAAAGAGACCTGGACAGGTTGGACGCGTGCTCCAGCAACTGGCTCCTAGAATTTAATCCCGCCAAATGCAAAGTCATGAAGATCAGAGAAGGGCAAAGAAGACCGCAGAGTATAGGCTAGGTGGCCAAAGTCTGCAAACCTTCCTCAAGGAGAAAGATCTAGCTCTTTAGAGGGCAATTTCTGATACATTAGAATTTCAAACTTATTAACTCCTAGAGTGGATAGAGTATCTCGATATATGTTGAATGAGGCCATATAAATGGAATCTGATGTTTAGTTTTCGAGCAATTGCTAATCTGTGAAAGGCAGATATACTCGCCCATGCCCGAAATAGGGAGTATAAATTTGAATGTTGCAAACTTGCAATTGTTATTAAAACACCCAATAACTATTTTTAAAATTTATTATACAAACATACAATATCAAAAACATCAATGTAACTTGTATCAAAACATTTTGTAAGTATTAGAAAAATATAAAAATGAAAGAAATAGCAACAAGGACACATTGCAAAGGGATAAAACTTTCAAGTCCCATATTCTTGAGATTCATGAGGAAGAGCAATCATTCTATATTACTAATTGCTAGAATGGAAGTCTATAAAGCAATTTCTATTCTTCTTTATGCATAGATTTACTTAGCATACAGAACCTTGAAGAGCAAGATCTTCATAAATATCTTCCTCATCAGGGTACTCCTCGATCGTAATGCCTTTCTTTTTCTTGACTAATTTCTGCTTTTTGACTGGCCTTTCTTCCTCCTCATCACTTGAAACCTCTGCATCCAGTGGCAAGTATTCATCACCATTATCAAGCATTTCTGGGTCATCTACCTCTGGTTCTGAGTCACTGTCATCCAAAATGCGGAGGGCTCCCCATAAAACAATTTCTCATTGATCTGGAAGGACAATAAAAACGTTCTGTATACATCTAGACCACTACAGAATTCGTATATGCAGTAGAAATTTTTTTAGAAATATTTATTTTACTGAAAGTGGACTATGTCCCTACAAGGGCAGAAGCAGTCCTGACTGCCCTTCTTTTGTTGCACTTTTTTCAACTGCATGCTACACTCACATTATGCTTCACACGGACTTTATGTATATATCAAAATATGCCTAAACTATTCATGTACACACTAAACACAACAATCAGTACTTACCGACATTGTAGAGGGTAAAATCCAAGAGTATATTAGTGACACTAGATGGAAAAAACCCACTCTGGGCGACGCCAAGCCAGAAGTGTTTACATTTTGTTCTCTCAACCAATGGGAAGCCGGCAAACGCCATCACCACTTAGCTGAAGCGACTCAGGGAAGGCTTGTGATTGGTCAGAATTAAAGAACGGAAATCCAGATGCGTGGCATGAGTAGGATGACACGTGTAAAGGTGCACATGTTTAAAGGCATTCAAAACTGCCTCTACCCGGTAAAGGGCTCTAGGGGTGAGTATAATACCGAGTACGTCGCCAGAAGTACACATTAACCAGATAACTGCTGCGGCATTTTGGCGCCTGGGAAACCTGAGAATAGCGTTCCGATACCTCAGTAAGGTATCGTTCAAGACTCTATACACTGTGTACGTCAGGCCCATACTGGAGTACGCAACACCAGTTTGGAACCCACACCTGGTCAAGCACGTCAAGAAATTAGAGAAAGTGCAAAGGTTTGCAACAACGCTTTTTCCAGAGCTAAGAGCAATGTCCTACGAAGAAAGGTTCAGGAAATCGGTCTGACGACACTGAAGAACAGGAGGGTCAAGGGAGACATGATAACGACATACAGAATATTGCGTGGAATAGACAAGGTGGACAGAGACAGGATGTTCCAGAGATGGGACACAGAAACAAGGGGTCACAATTGGATGCTGAAGATTCAGATGAGTCAAAGGGTTGTTAGGAAGTATTTCTTCAGCCACAGAGTTGTTAGGAAGTGGAATAGTCTGGCAAGCGATGTAGTGGAGGCACGAACCATATATAGTTTTGAGACGAGGTATGATAAAGCTCATGGGGCAGGGAGAAGGAGGACCCAGTAGCGGTCAATGAAGAGGCGGAGCCGGGAGCTAAGTCTCGACCCCTGCAGCCACAATTAGATGAGTACAATTAGGTGAGTACACACACACTTGCACACGCACACACACTCTATACTATTGAATAATAAGATTGTCACTTTAGTGAATTTAACACTTCACCATGTGTTGCAAGTAGGTGACGTGACTGAACACCTCTGGAAATGGTGCAAGTAGAAGATGACGTTACTGAACACTTCTAGAAGTGTTTGCATCAGAAAGATGAAGTGACTGACCACTTCTAGTGGTGTTGCAGGAGGAAGACGACGTGACTGATCACTTCTAGAGGTGTTGCAGGAGGAAGATGACGTTGACGTGACTGATCACTTCTAGAGGTGTTGCAAGAGGAAGATGACGTTACTGATCACTTCTAGAGGTGTTGCAGGAGGAAGATGACGTGACTGATCACTTCTAGAGGTGTTGCAGGAGGAAGATGACGTGACTGACCACTTCTAGAGGTGTTGCAGGAGGAAGATGACGTGACTGATCACTTCTAGAGGTGTTGCAGGAGGAAGATGACGTGACTGACCACTTCTAGAGGTGTTGCAGGAGGAAGATGACGTGACTGACCACTTCTAGAGGTGTTGCAGGAGGAAGATGAAGTGATGATCTACGAAACAAAGAAACTTGTTTGTTTCAAAGAAAATATTATTTGATGAAACAGTAACAAGCTGGTTGAACTACACCACAGTTACTACACTGTGTCGTAAAGTAGAACTAAACAAAGCTTACAGTATATAACGATACAAATATGTTAAGTACTGTATATAACGACACAAATATGTTAAGTACTGCATATAACGATACAAGTCTGTTAAATACTGAGTATAACGTTAACTTAACAACAACAGTTTGCATCATCAACATTTGGGAAGGAGATGATGAAGAGAGGGTGATAGAAGAGATGGGAACCGGGGAAGAGGATATGTAAGAGAGCAGGGAGAGAGAGAGGAAGGAAAGAAGGGAACAGGGAGAGAGTAAAGGAAGAAAGGAGCAGGGGGACAAGAAGGGAAGAAGGGAACAGGGAGAGAGGAAGGAAAGAAGAGAACAGAGAGAGAGGAAGGAAAGAAGGGAACAGGGAGACAGGAAGGAAAGAAAGGAACAAGGAGAGAGGAATGAAAGAAGGGAACAGGGAGAGACGAAGGAAAGAAAGGAACAGGGAGACAGGAAGGAAAGAAGGGAACAGGGATAGAGGAAGGGAGCAAGGAAAGAGAAAGGTAAGAAGGGAGTAGTGGGAGCGGAAGGAGGAGAAGACACAGGGAGTGAGAGTGGAAGAGAGAGACAGGCGAAGAGGAAATTGTGTCTAGACACGATTTCCCAACATAAATTATCTTACACAGTACCGGGATAGGTATTACAGGGAAAGGGGGGCGGTATACCTTGCTTAATCCCAACTCCAGGGATAGGTATTAATGGGGGACCGGTATACCTTGCTTAATCCCAACTCCAGCGATAAGTATTACTGGGGGGCCGGTATACCTTGCTTAATCCCAACTCCAGAGATAGGTATTACTTGGAGGCCGGTATACCTTGCTTAATTCCAACTCCAGGGATAGGCATTACTGGGGGGCAGGTATACCTTGCTTAATCCCAACTCCAGGGATAGGTATTAATGGGGGGCCGGTACACCTTGCTTAATCCCAACTCCAGGGATAAGTATTACTGGGGGGCCGGTATAACTTGCTTAATCCCAACTCCAGGGATAGGTATTACTTGGAGGCCGGTATACCTTGCTTAATTCCAACTCCAGGGATAGGCATTACTTGGGACAGGTATACCTTGCTTAATTCCAACTCCAGGGATAGGTATTACTGGGGGGCCGGTATAACTTGCTAAAGGCCAACTACAGGGATAGGCATTACTGGTGGGCCGGTATAACTTGCTTAATCCCAACTACAGGGATAGGCATTACTGGGGGACCGGTATACCTTGCTTAATCCCAACTCCAGGGATAAGTATTACTGGGGAGCAGGTATACCTTGCTTAATCCGACCTCCAGGGATAGGTATTACTAGGGGACCGGTATACCTTGCTTAATCCCAATTGAAAGGATAGGTATTTCTGGGGGGTCGGGATACCTTGCTTAATCCCAACTCCAGGGATAGGTATTACTGGGGGGCCGGTATACCTTGCTTAATCCCAACTACAGGGATAGGCCTTACTGGGGGGCATGTATACCTTGCTTAATCCCAACTACAGGGATAGTTATTACTGGGGGCAGGTATACCTTGCTTAATACCAACTCCAGGGATAGGTATTAGTCGGGGGCCGGTATACCTTGCTTAATCCCAACTCCAGGGATAAGTATTACTGGGGGCCCGGTATAACTTGCTTAATCCCAATTTCAGGGATAGGTATTTCTTTGAAGCCTGGTATACCTTGCTTAATCCGAACTCCAGGGAGAGGCATTACTGCGGGGCAGGTATACCTTGCTTAATCCCAACTCCAGGGATAGGTTTTACCGGGAGGGGGGCCGGTATAACTTGCTTAATCCCAACTACAGAGATTGGCATTACTGGGGGGCCGGTAGACCTTGCTTAATCCCAACTCTAGGGATAGGTATTACTGGGGAGAAGGTATACCTTGCTTAATCCGACCTCCAGGGATTGGTATTACTGGGGGCCGGTATACCTTCCTTAATACCAACTCCAGGGATAGGTATTACTGGGGGCCAGTATACCTTGCTTAATCCCAATTCAAGGGATAGATATTACTGGCGGTCGGGATATCTTGCTTAATTCCAACTCCAGGGATAGGTATTACTAAGAGCCGGTATACCTTAAATAATCCCCATGCAAGGGATAGGTATTACTGGGGGTCGTGATACCTTCCCTAATCCCAACTCAAGCGATAGGTATTACTGGGGGGGCCGGTATACCTTGCTTAATCCCAACTCCAGGAATAGGTGTTACTGGGGGCCGGTATACCTTGCTTAATCCCAACTCCAGGGATAGGTATTACTGGGGGCCGGTATACTTTGCTTAATCCCAACACCAGGGATAGTTATTACTGGTGAGCCGGTATACCTTGCTTAATCCCAACTCCAGGGAAAGGTATTACTGAGGGGCCAGTATACCTTGCTTAATCCCAACTCCAGGGATAGGTATTACTAGGAGGCCGGTATACCTTGGTTAATCCCAACTCCAGGGATAGATAATACTAGGGGACCGGTATACCTTGCTTAATCCCAACTCCAGGGATAGGTATTACTAGGCGGCAGGTATACCTTGCTTAATCCCAACTCCAGGGATAGGTATTACTAGGAGGCCGGTATACCCTGTTTAATCCCAACTCCAGGGATAGGCATTACTAGGAGGCCGGTATATTTTGCTTAATTCCAACTCCAGGGTTAGGTATTACTGGGGTGCAGGTATACCTTGTCTTAATCCCAACTCCAGGGATAGGTATTACTGGGGGGCCGGTATATCTTGCTTAATCCCAACTCCAGGGATAGGTATTACTTGGGGGCCGGTATACCTTGCTTAATCCCAACTCCAGGGATTATTATTGCTAGGGGGCCGGTATATCTTGCTTAATCCCAACTCCAGGATTGGTATTACTTGGGGCCGGTTTACCTTGCTTAACCCCAACTCCGGGGATAGGTATTACTGGGGGCAGGTATACCTTGCTTAATCTCAACTCCAGGGGTTGAAATTACTGGGAGAGCCGGTATACCTTGTCTTAATCCCAACTCCAGGATTGGTATTACTTGGGGCCGGTTTACCTTGCTTAACCCCTCCTCTAGGGATAGGTATTACTGGGAGGCCGGTATTACCTGGAGTTTACCTGGAGAGAGTTCCGGGGGTCAACGCCCCCGCGGCCCGGTCTGTGACCAGGCCTCCTGGTGGATCACAGCCTGATCAACCAGGCTGTTACTGGTGGCTGCCCGCAAACCAACGTACGAGCCACAGCCCGGCTGGTCAGGAACCGACTTTAGGTGCTTGTCCAGTGCCAGCTTGAAGACTGCCAGGGGTTTGTATACCTTGCTTAATCCCAACTACAGGGATAGGCATTACTGGGGGCAGGTATACCTTGCTTAATCCCAGTTACAGGGATAGGTATTACTGGGGGGCAGGTATACCTTGCTTAATCCCAACTCCAGGGATAGGTATTAGTGGGGGGCCGGTATACCTTACTTAATCCCAACTCCAGGAATAAGTATTACTGGGGGCCCGGTATAACTTGCTTAATCCCAACTCCAGGGATAGGTATTATTGGGGGTCAGGTATACCTTGCTTAATCTCAACTCCAGGGATAGGTATTACTGGGGGGCCGGTGTAACTTGCTTAATCCCAACTACAGGGATGGGCATTACTGGGGGGCCGGTATACCTTGCTTAATCCCAGCTCCAGGGATAGGTATTACTGGGGAGCAGGTATACCTTGTTTAATCCAACCTCCAGGGATAGGCATTACTGGGGGGCCGATATATCTTCCTTAATCCCATCTCCAGGGATAGGTATTACTGGGGGCTGGTATACCTTGCTTAATCCCAATACAAGGGATAGGTTTTTCTGGGGTTCGGGATACCTTGCTTAATCCCAACTCCAGGGATAGGTATTACTAGGAGGCCGGTATACCTTGCTTAATCCCAACTCCAGGGTTAGGTATTACTAGGGGGCCGGTATACCTTGCTTAATCCCAACTCCAGGGATAGGTATTACTAGGAGGCCGGTATACTTTGCTTAATCCCAACTCCAGGGATAGATAATACTAGGGGGCAGGTATACCTTGCTTAATCCCATCTCCAGGGATAGGTATTACTGGGGAGCAGGTATACCTTGCTTTATCTTGTTTATTCCTACCTCCAGGGATACTAGGCATTGCTGGGGAGGGATAACATTCTTAACCACTTTCTTCTTTTTTTAGTAAAATTAATATTAATTACAGTAATCGATTGTTATTTCCTAATGCGAATCCACTGAAATCTAAATATAATTGTTGCTAATTACGTAGCGTAAAATTGTTGCTAATTACGTAGCGTAAAATTGTTGCTAATTACGTAGCGTAAAATTGTTACTAATTACGTAGCGTAAAATTGTTGCTAATTACGTAGCGTAAAATTGTTGCTAATTACGTAGCGTAAAATTGTTGCTAATTACGTAGCGTAAAATTGTTGCTAATTACGAACCATGAAATTGTTGCTAATTAAGTAGCGTAAAATTTTTGCTAATTACGTAGCGTAAAATTGTTGCTAATTAGGTAGCGTAAAATTGTTGCTAATTACGTAGCGTAAAATTGTTGCTAATTACGTAGGGTATAATCATTTCTGCTGCCAGCGTATAATAATTCTGCGAACAAATACGCCATCTTTGTATTAATAATCTGTATAATTGGTGAATGAGTTATCAGGTAAATTATGATGTATAATTTGTTTGGCTCACTTTATATGTGTATAATTTCAACCATTATGTTATTTTTTTTGTTATAGAGCCTTGTCCTTGTTTTGTGCTTGTCAGAAGACTGTCCTTGTTTTGTGCTTGTCAGAAGACTGTCCTTGTTTTGTGCTTGTCAGAAGACTGTCCTTGTTTTGTGCTTGTAAGAAGACTGTTCTTGTTTTGTGCTTGTCAGAAGACTGTCCTTGTTTTGTGCTTGTCAGAAGACTGTCCTTGTTTTGTGCTTGTAAGAAGACTGTCCTTGTTTTGTGCTTGTCAGAAGACTGTCCTTGTTTTGTGCTTGTCAGAAGACTGTCCTTGTTTTCTTTTTGTCGGAAGATTGTCTTTGTTTTGTGCTTGTCGGAAGATTGTCCTTGTTTTCTTTTTGTCGGAAGATTGTCCTTGTTTTGTGCTTGTCAGAAGATTGTCCTTGTTTTGTGCTTGTCGGAAGATTGTCCTTGTTTTCTTTTTGTCGGAAGATTGTCCTTATTTTGTGCTTGTCGGAATATTTTCCTTGTTTTCTTTTTGTCGGAAGATTGTCCTTGTTTTGTGCTTGTCAGAAGATTGTCCTTGTTTTGTGCTTGTCGGAAGATTGTCCTTGTTTTCTTTTTGTCGGAAGATTTTCCTTGTTTTGTGCTTGTTAGAAGATTGTCCTTGTTTTGTGCTTGTCGGAAGATTGTCCTTGTTTTGTGCTTGTCAGAAGATTGTCCTTGTTTTGTGCTTGTCGGAAGATTGTCCTTGTTTTGTGCTTGTCAGAAGATTGTCCTTGTTTTGTGTTTGTCGGAAGATTGTCCTTGTTTTGTGCTTGTCGGAAGATTGTCCTTGTTTTGTGCTTGTCAGAAGATTGTCCTTGTTTTGTGCTTGTCGGAAGATTGTCCTTGTTTTGTGCTTGTCAGAAAATTGTCCTTGTTTTGTGCTTGTCAGAAGATTGTCCTTGTTTTGTGTTTGTCAGAAGATTGTCCTTGTTTTGTGCTTGTCAGAAGATTGTCCTTGTTTTGTGCTTGTCAGAAGATTGTCCTTGTTTTCTTTTTGTCGGAAGATTGTGCTTGTTTTGTGCTTGTCAGAAGATTGTCCTTGTTTTGTGCTTGTCGGAAGATTGTCCTTGTTTTGTGCTTGTCAGAAGATTGTCCTTGTTTTGTGCTTGTCGGAAGATTGTCCTTGTTTTGTGCTTGTCGGAAGATTGTCCTTGTTTTGTGCTTGTCAGAAGATTGTCCTTGTTTTGTGCTTGTCGGAAGATTGTCCTTGTTTTGTGCTTGTCAGAAGATTGTCCTTGTTTTGTGCTTGTCAGAAGATTGTCCTTGTTTTGTGCTTGTCAGAAGATTGTCCTTGTTTTGTGCTTGTCAGAAGATTGTCCTTGTTTGGTGCTTGTCAGAAGATTGTCCTTGTTTTGTGCTTGTCGGAAGATTGTCCTTGTTTTGTGCTTGTCAGAAGATTGTCCTTGTTTTGTGCTTGTCAGAAGATTGTCCTTGTTTTCTTTTTGTCGGAAGATTGTGCTTGTTTTGTGCTTGTCAGAAGATTGTCCTTGTTTTGTGCTTGTCGGAAGATTGTCCTCGTTTTGTGCTTGTCAGAAGATTGTCCTTGTTTTGTGCTTGTCGGAAGATTGTCCTTGTTTTGTGCTTGTCGGAAGATTGTCCTTGTTTTGTGCTTGTCAGAAGATTGTCCTTGTTTTGTGCTTGTCGGAAGATTGTCCTTGTTTTGTTCTTGTCAGAAGATTGTCCTTGTTTTGTGCTTGTCAGAAGATTGTCCTTGTTTTGTGCTTGTCAGAAGATTGTCCTTGTTTTGTGCTTGTCAGAAGATTGTCCTTGTTTTGTGCTTGTCAGAAGATTGTCCTTGTTTTGTGCTTGTCAGAAGATTGTCCTTGTTTTGTGCTTGTCAGAAGATTGTCCTTGTTTTGTGCTTGTCAGAAGATTGTCCTTGTTTTGTGCTTGTCAGAAGATTGTCCTTGTTTTGTGCTTGTCAGAAGATTGTCCTTGTTTTGTGCTTGTCAGAAGATTGTCCTTGTTTTGTGCTTGTCGGAAGATTGTCCTTGTTTTGTGCTTGTCAGAAGATTGTCCTTGTTTTGTGCTTGTCGGAAGATTGTCCTTGTTTTGTGCTTGTCAGAAGATTGTCCTTGTTTTGTGCTTGTCAGAAGATTGTCCTTGTTTTGTGCTTGTCAGAAGATTGTCCTTGTTTTGTGATAGTCAGAAGATTGTCCTTGTTTTGTGCTTGTCAGAAGATTGTCCTTGTTTTGTGATAGTCAGAAGATTGTCCTTGTTTTGTGCTTGTCAGAAGATTGTCCTTGTTTTGTGATAGTTTAAGCTCAGTAAAGAAAAATATTTTATTTTTCAGAAATTACAATAACAGATAATATAACAATGGCGATAATAATAATAATAATAATAATAATAATAATAATAATAATAATAATAATAATAATAATATTATTATTATTATTATTATTATTATTATTATTATTATTATTAATATTATTATTATTGGTTCTTGTCGGTATTATATACCATTCGTACACAACTTGTCAGACACTGCAACATCATGGAATCTTAATTCTGAGGACATGTACATAACCTTCACGACTACGACAACTACTACTACAACTAACCCATCTCTTTGGGAAGGACCTACTTCCACTGGGGAATCCCGCCTACCAGTGAATATGCCCTCGTCTGCTACACCTGACGTTACTATATAAGCGCCAGGCTCCTTGCTTCTGCTTCAGAATCTCCACGACTATGGTGCTCTTCGCACCTACTCCTAGGTTGAGGGACTGATTACCTCATCTTCTGTACATAGTTCTACTGTCTTCAAGTTGTGTCCTAGAATTTGTATTGATAAAGCCACTGGATGGCGAAACGTCTACAATAAAGATACCCAGATGTTGCACATGTGTCTTAATCTCATTATTATTATTATTATTATTATTATTATTATTATTATTATTATTATTATTATTATTATTATTGTTGTTGTTGTTGTTGTTGTTGTTGTTGTTGTGATTATGATTATTATTATTAAAAATTATTATTTATAAAAATATTAACATTAAGAAGAAATATAAGAATGCCAGCAATGGTTACAACACAAAGACTTAAACTCTGATATTAGACAATAAACCCAAAATTTCTTAACATAGAAAGACGGACGTGGAAAACCGTGTATTATCTAGGTGTTTCTCTCAGGTGTTGTTAAGTAAGACACGTGTGCAACACAAGGAGCATTTAATGGCGAAATTTTTCGCCTGCATTGCAGGCTTCATTAGTTGAACTCAGAGATAAATCACCCTGCAGGAGACGTCAGTCTTGGTGGAAGAGGAAGTAAACAAGGTGGAGAGGTAATTCGATGTTGTCAGTCCATGACCCAAGGTGCAAGGCGACCAGTCTCTCAGCCTAAACCATTAACAGTAGACCACAAACTTAGATATGCTGATGTCTCCTAGAGTGGGATTCATCTCTGCATTCGACTGATGAAGCCTGTAGTGCAGGCAAAACGTTTCGTAAATAAAGACTCGTAGTGTTCCACATGAGTCTTACCTATCAACTTTTCAAAACTGTATACCATTAATACTGCTTCCCTTACACACTGACAAGGGATTTGAAAACACCTCCGTACTTACAACAAACATACTGATACACACATGTAATACACTGCATGGCCATCCCTTGGTTCAGTTCTGATTACCTCCCATTTCCCTTGCGTTATATGACCTAAATGGATTTAGCGATTCCCCGTAACCATAATAATAATCCAGAGTCAGCAGCATGCCGCAGGTCCCACACAGTGGCAACAGCCCGTAATACCCATATCAGATGGCTATGAGTATTACGTCCAGCACTAATAGCCTGATTGATCAGGGCTAGTACCACGAAGGCAGGTCTATATACTGGTCGTAACAAAAAGAGTTACCCAAATAGAATTACCATTAAAATTAGATTTTAAAGTTAAAACAGTTCATTTGATCCACTCACTCAGTGGCCACTTTATTAGGAACTGTATACCTGCTCGTTAATTAATGCGCATATTTAATCAGCCAATCACCTGAAAACACCTCAGTGCCTAAACGCATATAGACATGGTCAAGAGGTTCAGTTGCTGGGACTGATAATCAGAATGGGAAAGAAGTGTGATCTAAGTGACTTTGACTGTGGAATGACTGTTGGTGCCAGATGAGATAGTTTGAATACCTCAGACACTGCCAATCTTTTGTCATTTTCATGCATTACAGTCACAAGAGAGGCAGTTCTGTGGGCGAAAACATGTTGCTTTTGAGAGAGAGGTCAGAGGAGAATGGCCTGACTGGTTCAAACGGACAGGAAGGTGACAGAAACTCAAATAACCACATATTACAACAAGGATATGAAGTAGAGGAACTCTGAACGTACATGTTGAACCTTGAAGAGGATAATCTACATCAGTAGAAGACTACACAAAGCTCCACTCCTGTTAGCAAGAGAAAACTGAGGCTACAGTGGGCACAGGCTCACCAAAACTGAACACTTTAAGATTAGAAAAACATCGCTTGGCTTCATGTACTGCGGTTTCTTCTGTGACATGCGGATGGTAGGGTCAGAATTTGGCATAAACCTTTGGGATATGGTAGAAAGGGAGATTTGCTGCATGAATGTACAGCTGACAGATATTATATTATATCAGTATGGGTCAGAGACTAAAGGATGTTTCCTGTTGAGAAATGGTTTACCAGCTAAGGTTAAAGATTAAATATAGGGGGTACTTAGCTAATAAGACAGCTATCGCCCACACAGCCGCCCCTGCAGAAGAGGTCTTGAGAAGCTGTCTTATCCACTTCACGACGAGCTGTAATCGAGTATATTATGTTAATAATAATTTACTCCTAGGGGGTGTTATGTCAGCATATTTTATTCACTGATTGCTGACGACACTTACTTGTGTGGACTCAAAAGCCGAGACCTCACTGCCGACTATAGGTTGATTACAAACTCCTTGCGACACAAGAACTGCGCAGTCCCCTGTACTACAAGAAATCTGCAACCCACCTTGCTCTTGTAGCGTGAGCTATGGTGTTTTTTACACCCTCGACAGATATCGGTGACTTGATAGAAGCTGAAGTGTCCTTGGATGTCCACGTCTTCCATAGTCTAGGAATACGCACACTGGTACACTATGTTTCACAAGGTTTGTCTTTATTGTTCACAATCTTATCACTAAAGAAGCTGATCACACTTTTCTGTAACTGTTTATCGTGTTTTATGACACTTTGTTCACACTAATGCACGGATCAGTGTTCTTTGTTGGTTATCTTGGCGTCAGTGTGACTCCCAGTAGGGTGAAAAGTAATCTGACCTCACAGCCTCCTATGCCGCTGCAATGCCCCTCGAACATAAAGGAAAAGCTGACCTAGTACTTTTTGCTTCCTTGCCAAACTTCCTCCATGAAGCAAAGCAGAATGTTTGATTCTTGCTGTCTTAAGCATAGACAACAATGTACACTATCTTTACCATGGTAATAAAGTGGGAGCAGGATTTTCCTTAATTGTCCTGCTAAGGTAAGAGATGGACTGTCTCTTATAACTACACTCTGCAACACTGGACTCCTGCAAGGAGCGGCGGTCACTTGACCACGTCACATACTTGTACTGCATCTGGGATCAATTACTTACTGTAGCAGTAAACAAGATGTTTGTCCCTTCTGAGAGGGCTGGGCTTCTCAGGGCTGAAATGGGCTGAAAGGGGCTGAAGGGGGCTGATACCCCCCTCCTGGAGAAAATTTCTCCACATTTCCAGTACCTAGTTGAATCCAGGAATTCAAGCTGCTCTGAGGGCTAAGGGGTAAAAGCCGTTCCCAATTCTAGAAGGATGTATCAAGTAGAGTAACTACTAAGTATATATATATATATATATATATATATATATATATATATATATATATATATATATATATATATATATATATATATATACGTATATATATACGTCGTGCCGAATATGTAAAACTGGTCAATTAGCAAGAACTCGTTTAAAAATAAGTGATTTCTAAAATTTTCTCTTATACGTATAAAGATATATTTTTTTCATTAATGTTAATGTAAAAATTTATAATTTTGCACCAAAAGAATCTTAGAAAACTTACCTAACCTTATTATAACAAGCGCAATTTATTTTAGCCTAATCCAACTAAATATATTTTATATACGTTTACAATAATTTAATACTAAACAAACACAGTGAAATACAATTTTTTCGTTAGGTTCGGAATGATTTTTGCGAAATTATTGCATACACAAATTTTCGCTTGTCTTATATGGCAAGATGAGCGTTGCTATTTAAGCCAAGATTGCAAGTTCTGCCTATTCGGCACGACATATATATATATATATATATATATATATATATATATATATATATGCAAAACAACCACTCTGAAAGAATAGAGAAATTCCAAGCGCTTTCGTGACTACTCACATTATAATGTGAGTAGTCACGAAAGCGCTTGGAATTTCTCTATTCTTTCAGAGTGGTTGTTTTGCATATTCTGAAATCACCTGTTTACTGTGATCTTATTGCATATATATATGTCGTGCCGAATAGGCAGAACTTGCGATCTTGGCTTAAATAGCAACGTTTATCTTGCCATATAGGACAAGCGAAAATTGGTGTATGCAATAATTTCGCCAAAATCATTCTGAACCTAACGAAAAAAATATATTTCACTGTGTTTGTTTAGTATTAGATTATAGTAAACAAATCTAAAATATATTTAGTTGGGTTAGGCTAAAATAAATTGTTCTTGTTATAATAAGGTTAGGTAAGTTTTCTAAGATTCTTTTGGTGCAAAATTATAAATTTTTACATCAAGATTAATGAAAAAAATATATCTTTAAACGTATAAGAGAAAATTTCAGAAAGGACTTAATTTTAAATGAGTTCTTGCTAATTGACCAGTTTTGCATATTCGGCACGACATATATATATATATATATATATATATATATATATATATATATATATATATATATATATATATATATATATATATATATATATATATATATCGTCTCGAATAGGTAAAATTGGTCAATTAGCAAGAACTCATTTAAAATTTTGTCCTTTCCAAAATTTTCTTTTATACGTTTAAAGATACATTTTTTCATTTACGTTAATGTAAAAATTAATAATTTTGTACCTAAAGCACCTTAGAAAACTTCCTAACCTTATTATAACAAGAACAATTTAATTTAATGTAATCCAACTAAATATATTTTAGATAAGTTTACAATAATTTAATAATAAACAAAAACAATTATTTTTGCGAAATTATTGTATACACAAATTGTCGCTTGCCTTATTCGGCAAGAAGAGGGTTGCTATTTAAAACTTGTGATTTTGGTTTAAATAGCAATACAGTGGAACCTCAAAAATCGAACTGCTCCCAACACGACCAATTATGTAAATGTATTTTTGTAAGTGCTTTTATAAGTGTATTTTTGAGGGTCTGAAATGGACTAATCTAATTTACATTATTCCTGATGGGAATAAATACATTCGGTAAAGGCACTCGAACAGCCTTCTGGACCGAAGAAAGTTCGATATTTGAGGTTCCACTGCACTCTTCTTGCCGAATAAGGCAAGTGAAATATGACGAACAAGTGATATAAGATGTAAAACAACCACGAAGGGAGTTGAGTGATAGCTCTAAGCCTTTCGTGTTGCAATCAGCACATAATCAGGAGCTTGCAATGTTGTAGTAATGAGGAGGAGGTCCAGGCAGATACGAAGCAAAAATCTTTTATAGCGTTTGATATAGCAGCCTTTGCTTCAGCATTTGCTTATTCAATACCTGGACTCCAACATGTTCCTGCCATCAACACAACTCTACATCCTTGTGATGTGTGTCGATACTTCACTTAAGGATTCTTCAGAATTAAAATTATGTCTACATTTATTTTTTATAATATAAGAGCTGTAAAAATTTAAAAATTAATATATATTCCTTCACTGATCAATATTAAGCAATGTCCATATAAGGTACAGGGTAAAGATGGAACTATTTGTGAGTCAAAGCTTTCATTTTGATTTTTTTTGCATGTGTGTCTTCTGTGACTGCAGGTTCCAAATGAGAGTCAGTCGAGGAGGGAATAATCACTGACGAAGTGATGTTACTGAGGAAGCTACAGGCAGTGTAGTTTCCGGTGGCTTCCCGTCCTGTGGGATAATAGCTGTTTTATGGCTGTCAGTGAAGTCAAGTTAGGTATGGAATTTTGAGAACATTCGCCTTTCATATAACAGTACGGTTACCGACACTCTTCCCTTCCATTATAACAACATGCACCCCCCACAACGGCCATCTACCATAATTAATGAGGGAATGCATGTATTTGTATATTTACTGAGGCGGTCTGCACATCAGCTGTGTCCAAGCACAGAGCTCTGCCACAATAATCACATTTCAAGGAGATACCTCTGCTAACAAGAACACTTAGCAATCTATTTTTTATTGAATACCAACAATTTTTTTCAACGATGTGCTAATGAACCGCTAAGTGGATCTTCGTATGAACAAGACAAACGTGAGCTGATTTTCTTGAGAAATTTAAGACTCCCTTCACTTTGAAAGGCTCTGCTGAAGTGATAAGTCTAGTCAGACTAGATTGTGACTCCACATGAGACATACAGCGCGTTTCTCTCCTGAGGATTTAGACATTGGTCTAAATCGCAAGACGAGCTGCTCAGTGTCTCTAAGATAATCTTATAATGTGCTAGGGTGAAGAGCCCTGCCGCTTTCCGACCACTGATTACCTCACTTTGAAGCGCCAATCTTCCTGATCCCAGTATTTTTTTTACTGTGTGTGTATGTGCTTCCACTGAAAGATGGTTTATCAGTGGACATCATTCAGTCACCGTCAGACTCTTCTATTGAGATTCCTATTTTGGGAATATGTTTGCACCTGTACGTACTCTACATCAATGGCTTCAGGGTAGCTGAACCAAAGCTGCTGACTTGGTTACTTGCATTAGGTGAGGACTACACTCGTGCTGGATTTCCACGATGTAGTTGATATGTTTAATTATTTGGGTGTCAACATGTCAAACTATGGTGTTATATTTTTGTGGCATCAAAAGCTCTAAATTTATTTAGCAAAATAAAATCTGAAGCAGTGACACAAACGGTATAATTTACTCAGTAGAAAACCTCTCCAGTGAACGAAAGTCATTCAGAATAATTTATCTGTCTTCCTGTCTATCTCTGTCTCTGTCTGTCTGTCTGTCTGTCTGTCTGTCTGTTTCTCTCTCTTTCTCTCACCTACCTTTTTTTTTTATTTAAAAAATGCTTTCCCTTTCTTAGACTGCATTATATTTTATTATTCCTCCTCCAATAAATTTCTCTCATATACTCTGACATCTCATTCACCTTCTCATGTTCTCCTTACCATATCAGCTGCTATATAGCCACTTTTACAAGCCTCTCTTATGATCCTCCGCCTCACGATGCCAGACGAGAACTGGCAGTTTCTCATCTGTTTGTTGGTACATGGGGCAAGGTGTGAGAGAAAGAGAGCGAGAGAGAGAGAGAGAGAGAGAGAGAGAGAGAGAGAGAGAGAGAGAGAGAGAGAGAGAGAGAGAGAGAGAGAGAGAGAGAGAGAGAGAGAGAGAGTTATATTAATAATTTTTATTACAATATTCGAAATATATCACCTTCATTATGTCTGGTTGTTACTAGGTCTACTCTCTCCCTGCTCCATGAGCTTTATCGTATCTCTTATTAAGGCTATGTATGGATATCCCGCCTGAATTACCCGACGCTCCAGATTGTTCCACTTCCTGACAACTATATGACTGAAGAAATACTTCCTAACATCCCTGTTACTCATCTGAGCTTTCAGCTTCTAAATGTGACAGCTAGTTGCTGTGTCCCATCTCTGAAACATCCTGTCCTTATCCATCTTGTCAGTTCTTCTCTGTATTTTATATGTCGTTATCATGTCCTCTTGTCCTCCAGTGTCGTCAGGTCGATTTCCCTTAACCCGTCCATATGAGACATACCCTTTAGCTCTGGGACTAGTCTCGTTGCAAACCTTTGCACTTTCTCTAATTTTTTGACGTGTTTGACTAGCTGTGGGTTCCAAACTGGAACTGCATACTCCAAAATGGGCCTGACATACACGGTGTGCAGAATCTTTATCGATTCCTTTCTGAGGTGTCAAAACGCTATTCTTAGGTTTGCCAAGCACCCATATTCTGCAGCAGTTTGTGGGTTAATGTGTGCATCAGGAGATGCGCTTGGTATTATACTCACCCCATCTGGGCTCTGGTGGCCTGGTGGTTAACGCTCTCGCTTCACACGGTGAGGGCCTGGGTTCGATTCCCAGCCAGAGTAGAAACATTGGACGTGTTTCTTTCCACCTGTTGTCTATGTTCCCCATCAGTAAAATGGGTACCTGGGTGTTAGTCGACTGGTGTGGGTCGCATCCTGGGACACTGACCTAAGGAGGCCTGGTCACAGACCGGGCCGCGGGGGCGTTGACCCCCGGAACTCTCTCCAGGTAAACTCCAGGTCTCCAGGTCTCCAGGTAAGATCCTTTTCCTGGAATGAGATTTGCAGTCGTTGCCCACCCCCCTTCCTAGCCTGTACTCAGCGGTCGTCGCTGGCCTTCCCTAATCTTCATGACTTTCTACTTGGTGGGGTTAAACTCCAGGAGCCAGTTGCTGGACTATTGTCCAGGATCTGGACAATAATTCTCCTCATTAATTTCCCATCATCTGCAAACAGGGACACTTCTGAGTCTTTCCCATCCATCATGTCATTCACATATTCCAAAAATAGCACTGGCCCTAGGACTGACCCCTGTGGAACCCCGCTCATCACAGGCGCCCACAGTGATACCTCGATTCGTTTTATACGTGCTTGATCCTCTAGCTTTTGCCCTAATCTCTTGTGAGGAACTGTGTCGAACTCCTTGCAGTCCAAGAAAATGCAATCTACCCACCCCTCTCTCTCATGTGTGTGAGTGTACTAACTTAATTGTGATTGCAGGGGTCGAGACTCATCTCCTGGCCCCGCCTCTTCACTGACCGGTACTGGGTCCCCCCTCTCCCTGCTCCATGAGCCTTATCATACGTTGCCATTCTATTCCATTTCTTAACAAATCTGTGGCTGAAGAAATACTTCCTAACATCCCTTTGGCTCATCTGAGTCTTCAATTTCCAATTGTGAACCCTTGTTTCTGTGTCCCATCTCTGGAACATCCTGTCTTTGTCCACTTTATCTATTCCACACAGTATTTTGTATGTCGTTATCATATCACCCCTGACCCTCCTGTCCTTCAGTATCGTCAGACCGATTTCCCTTAACCTATCTAGATAGGACATTTCCCTTAGCTCTGGAAAAAGCCTTGTTGCAAACCTTTGCACTTTCTCTAATTTCTTTACGTGCTTGACCAGGTGTTGGTTCCAAACTGATGCTGCGTACTCCAGTATGGGCCTGACGTGCACAGTGTATAGAGTCTTGAACGATTCCTTACTGAAGTATCGGAACGCTATTCTCAGGTTTCCCAGGCGCCAAAATGCCGCAGCAGTTATCTGGTTAATGAGTGCTTCTGGCGACGTACTCGGTATTATACTCACCCCTAGATTTTTCTCCTTGAGTGAGGTTTGCAGTCTTCGGCCGCCTAGCCTATACTCTGTCTGCGGTCTTCTTTGCCCTTCCCTGATCTTCATGACTTTGCATTTGGCGGGGTTAAATTCTAGGAGCCAGTTGCTGGACCACGTGTCCAGCCTATCCAGGTATTTTTGTAGACCTGTCTGGTCCTCATCTGATTTAATTATCCTCATTAACTTCACATCATCTGCAAACAAGGACACTTCTGAGTCTATTCATTCCATCATGTCATTCACATATACCAAGAATAGCACTGGTCCCAGGGCTGACCCCTGTAGGACCCCGCTCTTCACAGGCGCCCACTGTGATACCTCATCACGTACCATGACTCGCGGTTGCCTCCCTGTCAGGTATTCTCTGATCCACTGCAGTGCCTCTGTGTGTGTGTGTGTGTGTGTGTGTGTGTGTGTACTCACCTAATTGTACTCACCTAATTGTGGTTGCAGGGGTCGAGACTCAGCTCCTGGCCCCGCCTCTTCACTGATCGCTACTGGGTCCTCTCTCTCTCTGCTTCCTGAGCTTTGTCATACCTCTTCTTAGAACTATGTATGGTTCCTGCCTCCACTACTTCACTTGCTAGGCTATTCCACTTCCTGACAACTCTATGACTGAAGAAATACTTCCTAACGTCCCTGTGACTCGTCTGAGTCTTCAGCTTCCAGTTGTGACCCCTTGTCCCTGTGTCCCCTCTCTGGAACATCCTATCTCTGTCCACCTTGTCTATTCCCCGCAGCATCTTGTATGTCGTTATCATGTCTTCCCTGACCCTTCTGTCCTCCCGTGTCGTCAGTCCGATTTCCCTTAACCTTTCCTCGTACGACATTCCCTTGAGCTCTGGGACTAGCCTTGTTGCAAACCTTTGTACTTTCTCTAACTTCCTGACGTGCTTGACCAGGTGTGGGTTCCAGACTGGTGCTGCATACTCCAGTATGTGCCTAACATACACAGTGTACAGTGTCTTGAACGAGTCCTTATTAAGGTATCGGAACGCTATTCTCAGGTTGATTCTCAGGTTGACGTGTGCCTCCGGTGATGTGCTCGGTGTTATGGTCACCCCAAGGTCTTTCTTCCTGAGTGAGGTCTGTAGTCTTTGTCCACCTAGCCTATACTCTGTCTGCGGTCTTCTTTGCCCCTCCCCAATCTTCATGACTTTGCATTTGGCTGGATTGAATTCGAGAAGCCAGTTACTGGACCACATGTCCAGCCTCTCCAGGTCTCTTTGCAGTCCTGCCTCATCATCGTCATCGCGAACAGGGACACTTCAGAGTCTATTCCTTCCATTCGTTCACATCATAGCACATTAGAACTGACACGTCGTATGTGTGTGTGTGTCTGTGTACGAACAGGGTTGCACGAGTCTAGCTCAGGTTGCTAGGCCCTCTATGAGCTTCATCTCGTCCTGTGTATCACTACGTCGTTCACTGCCTTACAACTCTATGATCAAAAAACTAATTGCACATGGTCCACCTTGTCTAGCAGTACTGTCTCCCCTGACCCTCTGTCCTCCAGTGTGGTCACCGATTTCCCTTAATCTTTCCTCATAGCTCGTAACTAACCTTGTCGCAAACCTTTGTACCTCTACTTGTGCTTTATCAAGTGTGTGTCTACTGCAGTATGGGCCTGACATACACGGTGTACAGTGTCTTGAATGATTCCTTACTAAGGTATCGGAATGCTGTTCTCAGGTTTGCCAGGCGCCCATATGCTGCAGCAGTTATCTGATTGATGTGTGCTTCCGGAGACATGCTCGGTGTTATACTCACCCCAAGATCTTTCTCCTTGAGTGAGGTTTGCAGTCTTTGGCCACCTAGCCTATACTCTGTCTGTGGTCTTCTGTGCCCCTCCCCCATCTTCATGACTTTGCATTTGGCAGGATTAAATTCGAGAAGCCATTTGCTGGACCAGGTGTCCAGTCTGTCCAGGTCTCTTTGAAGTCCTGCCTGGTCCTCATCAGATTTAATTCTCCTCATTAACTTCACATCATCTGCAAACAGGGACACTTCTGAGTCTAACCCTTCCGTCATGTCGTTCACATATACCAAAAATAGCACTGGTCCTAGGACCGACCCCTGTGGGACCCCGCTCGTCACAGGTGCCCACTGTGATACATCATTACGTACCATGACTCGTTGTTGCCTCCCTGTCAGGTATTCTCTGATCCATTGCAGTGCCCTTCCTGTTATATGCGCCTGATGCTCTAGCTTCTGCACTAATCTCTTGTGAGGAACTGTGTCAAAGGCCTTCTTGCAGTCCAAGAAGATGCAATCAACCCACCCCTCTCTCTCTTGTCTTACTTCTGTTATTTTATCATAAAACTCCAGAAGGTTTGTGACACAGGATTTGCCTTCCGTGAATCCGTGCTGGTTGGCATTTATACTAGTGTTCCGTTCCAGGTGCTCCACCACTCTCCTCCTGATAATCTTCTCCATAATTTTGCATACTATACACGTCAATGACACAGGTCTATAGTTTAGTGCCTCTTTTCTGTCTCCTTTTTTAAAAATGGGAACTACATTTGCCGTCTTCCATACCTCAGGTAGTTGCCCAGTTTCCAGGGATGTGTTGAAGATTGTGGTAAGTGGCACGCACAACATATCTGCTCCCTCTCTAAGGACCCACGGGGAGATGTTGTCTGGTCCCATTGCCTTTGAGGTATCGATGTCCCTTAGCAGTTTCTTCACCTCCTCCTCATCTGTATGTATGTCGTCCAACACTTGTTGGTGTATTCCTTGCTGGTGTCCCCGTCTGGTCTGTCCCCCCAGAGTCCTTCCTGTCTCTACTGTAAATACTTCCTTAAATCTCTTGTTTAGCTCCTCACATACCTCTTGATCGTTTCTTGTGAGTTCTCCACCTTCTTTCCTCAGCCTTATCACCTGGTCCTTGACTGTTGTCCTCCTCCTAATGTGGCTATACAGCAATTTCGGGTCAGATTTGACTTTCGATGCTATGTCGTTTTCATACTGTCGCTGGGCCTCCCTCCTTATCTGTGCATACTCGTTTCTGGCTCTTCTACTAATCTCCTTGTTTTCCTGGGTCCTATGCCTCCTGTACCTTTTCCATTCTCTGTTGCACTTAGTTTTTGCCTCCCTACACCTTCGGGTAAACCAAGGACTCGTTTTGGTCTTCCTATTATTTCCGTTTCCCTTGGGAACAAAACTTTCCTCTGCCTCCTTGCACTTTGTTGCCACATATTCCATCATCTCGTTTACTGATTTTCCTACCATTTCTCTGTCCCACTGAACCTCCTGCAGGAAGTTTCTCATACCTGTGTAGTCCCCCCTTTTATAGTTTGGCCTGTCCCCTTCAGTTCCTGTTACCTTCTCCACTTGTAACTCTACTATATAGTCAAAACTCAGAACCACATGATCGCTAGCTCCAAGGGGCCTCTCATAAGTGATGTCCTCAATGTCTGAACTGCTCAGGGTGAACACAAGATCCAGTCTTGCTGGCTCATCCTCCCCTCTCTCTCTGGTTGTGTCCCTGACATGTTGATGCATGAGGTTTTCAAGTACCACATCCATCATCTTGGCTCTCCATGTTTCGGGACCCCCGTGTGTGTGTGTGTCTGTGTCTGTGTGTGTGTGATTGTATGTTTGTGTGCGTGTGTCGAGGAGAAAATATGATATCAAAATATCGCTTCTCAAATTGGGAAAGTGCCAGAGGGGGAAAGAAAAGGAAAAAAATGGTGGAATTCATTTAGCCTTGCCTCGGCTTTGCGGGAAAAAGTCAAAAGAGAGAATCTTGCTGCAACCACAGTAAGGGAATTGATCTTACACACTTAACACTCCTTGAGAATATGCGTAAAAGCGAAAGAAAGTGCTGAGAATAATCTATACAAGATAAAAATAGCAATTTTGAATTCAGACTAAAGAAATTCGGAATTATCAAAAAAAAAAAAAACGTGAAACCATTAGCAAAACAACGGCTCTATAGAAGAGTATAATATATTATCAAACGTTAACCAAAAATTTGAATGGGGGTTTAAGGAATATTTAGACAGGTTGTGCGTGTTTAGCAGCTGACTATCTTGGATGGATGACCTACAGCTGTACTTAACTCTTGTTATGTACAGTGTTAAGTAGGACGACTCTCTACAGTCCCTGCTTTTGTATTCTTACTGTAATCCTGCAAGATGGCTGCCTTGATGCAGGTGAAGGGCTCTTGATCCTTTCCCTTGGATGAAACCTAATTACCTCTGTTTCCTCAGGTGCTGTATAACCACACTGGATTTAGTTCTTCTCCACGAGATTAATAATAATAATAATAATAATAATAATAATAATAATAGTAATAATAATAATAATAATAATAATAATAACAATAATCAAAATAATAATAACAATAGTTATAATAATAATAATAATAATAATATTAATAATAATAATAATAATAGTTATAATAATAATAATAATAATAATAATAATAATAATAATAGATATAATAATATAATAATAATAATAATAATAATAATAATAATAATAATAATAATAATAATAGTTATAATAATAATAATAATAATAATAATAATAATAATAATAATAATAATAATAGTAATAATAATAATAATAATAATAATAATAATAATAATAATAATAATAATAATAATAATAATAATAATAATAATAATAATAATAATAATAATAATAATAATAATAATAATAATAATAATAATAATAATAATAAATCAAGTATTTTAAAAGACTTTTCTTCAAAGCAACAGATTGCATCAGTAATCGTTTCCCTCAATCACTTAACTCACTTCCTCTCCCTTTACCCGGTCTCTCTTCCCTACTTTCATTTCTTTTCTTTTCATCCACTTCCCATCACCCACCCATTTTTCTGTCTCTGCTCTTCCTCTCCTCCTCTACGCCCTGTCTCCTCTTAACACCCAATTTGCTCTCCTCTAGCCTCTCAGGAAAGATGTCATCACATGTCTCCTAGTCCGTGTCGCCAGCGTTGGAGAGTTGGGGTTAGTGGATGAGGAGGTAGAGGGGCAGGGGGAGGAGGGATAGAGGCAGGGGGAGGAGGGATAGAGGCAGGAGGAGGAGGGATAGAGGCAGGGGGAGGAGGGATAGAGGCAGGGGGAGGAGGGATAGAGGCAGGGGGAGGAGGGATAGAGGCAGGAAGATAAGGGATAGAGGCAGAAGGAGGAGGGATAGAGGGAGGGGGAGGAGGGATAGAGGCAGGAGGAGGAGGGTTAGAGGCAGGGGGAGGAGGGATAGAGGGAGGGGGAGGAGGGATAGAGGGAGGGGGAGGAGGGATAGAGGCAGGGGGAGGAGGGATAGATGGAGGGGGAGGAGGGATAGAGGGAGGGGGAGGAGGGATAGAGGGAGGGGGAGGAGGGATAGAGGCAGGGGGAGGAGGGATAGAGGCAGGAAGATAAGGGATAGAGGCAGAAGGAGGAGGGATAGAGGGAGGGGGAGGAGGGATAGAGGCAGGAGGAGGAGGGTTAGAGGCAGGAGGAGGAAGGATAGAGGGAGGGGGGAGGAGGGATAGAGGGAGGGGGAGGAGGGATAGAGGGAGGGGGAGGAGGGATAGAGGCAGGGGGAGGAGGGTTAGAGGCAGGAGGAGGAGGGATAGAGCGAGGGGGAGGAGGGATACAGGCAGGAAGATGAGGGACAGAGGCAGGGGGAGGAGGTAGAGAGGCAGGGGGAGGCGGGATAGAGTCAGGGGGAGGAGGGATAGAGGCAGGAGGAGGAGGGATAGAGGGAGGGGGAGGAGGGATAGAGGCAGGAAGATGAGATACAGAGGCAGGGGGAGGAGGGATAGAGGCAGGGGGAGGAGGGATAGAGGCAGAAAGATGAGGGACAAAGGCAGGGGGAGGAGGTAGAGAGGCAAGGGGAGGAGGGATAGAGGCAGGGGGAAGAGGGATAGAGGCAGGGGAGGAGGGATAGAGGAAGGGGAGGAGGGATAGAGGCAGGGGGAGGAGGGTTAGAGGCAGGAGGAGGGATAGAGGGAGGGGGAGGAGGGATAGAGGCAGGAAGATGAGGGACAGAGGCAGGGGGAGGAGGGAGAGAGGCAGGGGGAGGAGGGATAGAGGCAGGAAGATGAGGGACAGAGGCAGGGGGAGGAGGGAGAGAGGCAGGGGGAGGAGGGATAGAGGCAGGAAGATGAGGGACAGAGGCGGGGGCAGGAGGGATAGAGGCAGGGGGAGGAGGGATAGAGGCAGGAAGATGAGGGACAGAGGCAAGAGGAGGAGAGATAGAGGCAGGGGGAGGAGGGAGAGAGGCAGGGGGAGGAGGGATAGAGGCAGGAAGATGAGGGATAGAGGCAGGGGGAGGAGGGTTAGAGGCAGGAAGATGAGGGACAGAGTCATGGGGAGGAGGGATAGAGGCAGGGGGAGGAGGGTTAGAGGCAGGAAGATGAGGGACAGAGTCATGGGGAGGAGGGATAGACGCAGGGGGAGGAGGGATAGAGGCAGGGGGAGAAGGGATAGAGGCAGGAAGATAAGGGACAGAGGCAGGGGGAGGAGGGATAGAGGCAGGAAGAGCATTAATAGAAGCAGAAGGAGGAGGGATAGAGGCAGGGAGAGGAGGGATACAGGCAGAGGAAGGAGGGATAGTGGCAGAGGGAGAAGGAATAGAGGCAGTGGAGTAGGGATAGAGGCAGAGGTAGGAGGGATAGAGGCAGAGGTAGGAGGAATAGAGGCAGAGGGAGGAAGGATAGAGGTAGAGGAGGAGGAACACAGGCTGAGGGAAGTGGGATAGTGGCAGAGGGAGTAGGGATAAAGGCAGAAGGCAGAGATTGAGGGAGAGAAAGCTTAAAGAGAAGGGTAAGAGGAAGAAAAGTAAAGAAGGGAAAGAGGGGAGGAAGAGAAAGGGAAGGAGGAGGAGAAGGAGAAGAAAAAGGAAGGAGAAAACGGGAGGTTAACAGGAGGAAAAGAAGAGAAAATTTTAAGGGATGGAATAATGTAAAGACGAAGATGAGAGAAAGAGGAGGAGTTGTGTAGAGGAGACAAGAGAAGAGAAGAGAAGGATGAGAGGGGAGATAAGTACTTTTGGGGAGAAGGATATATGTGGTATATAAATTATGAGGGGGAAAGGGAGAGAGGTGGAAGGGATAAGTAAAAAGAAAGGGGAAAAATATAGTGAACAAAGAGGGTGAACAAAGTAGAGAGAAAAATTAAAGTGACTGATGGAGGGACGAAGAGAGAAGGAGAGAGAGAGAGAGAGAGAGAGAGAGAGAGAGAGAGAGAGAGAGAGAGAGAGAGAGAGAGAGAGAGAGAGAGAGAGAGAGAGAGAGAGAGAGAGAGAAAGAGAGAGAGAGGAAAGTCCCTCAAGCGTGCTGGTAGGATTAAACTCAAACTAGGGAAGGAGAGAGTAGGATGGGTGAGAGTAGCAGGGAGTAAACAGTAGGACGCAGGATAGGATGTAGCAGGGTGAAGGATGGAACAGTGTGATGCAGGACTCGAGGGAGCAGTAGAAAGTAGGAGAGGAGAGAACAATTTGATGCAGTAAAGGAAGAGCATAATGAAAACTGGAAGGAAGAAACAAGCAGCAGGATGAAGGATGGAGGGGAAAATGTAGGATGGAGGGGAAAATGTAGGATGGATGGGAAAAATGTAGGATGAAGGGGAAACATGTAGGATGGAGGAAAAATATAGGATGGAGGGGAAAATTATAGGATGGAGGGAAAAAATGTAGGAGGGAGGATGGATGGGAAAGTAGCAGCTGGAGGTGAAAAGAGCAAGATGTCGGACGAAGGAGAAAGTAGAAGGATGTAGGATGGACGTGAAAGTAGCAGAATGGAGAGGACTTTAGCAGGATGTAGGAGAAAGTAGTATGATGGAGGATGGAGGGGAAAGAAGCAGGATGTAGCATGGAGTTGAAAATAAGAGGATGGAGGGGAAAGTTGCAGGATATAGGATGGAGGAGAAAGTAGTAGGATGTAGGGGTAAGTAGCAGGATGTAGGATGGAGAAAGTAGCAGGATGGTGATGAAAGTAGCAGGATGGTGATGAAAGTAGCAGGATGGTGATGAAAGTAGCAGGATGGTGGGGAAAGTAGCAGGATGGTGGGGAAATTAGCAGGATACAGGATGGAGAGGAAAGTAGAAGGATGTAGGATGGAGAAGGTGAGGAAGATTGATTATTCTTATCACTAAAACCCCTCATAATATCCACGAAAAGTAGTGAACCAGGATAAATCTGTATCTTATCCCTTCTCTTGGATTATTAGATCCACGAGGGAGCGCTAACCTCGTAAGGGTTGACACGCCGTGATGGAGAAGAGAGAGGTCTCTTCTGAGAGCATCTCCATACTGGGATACTGGGATGCTGGGATGCTGGGATGCTGGGATGCGACCATCAAGGCCAGAGTTAACCCCAAACACTGACCTGAATACGACTACGTAAGCACAGGTTGAGGTACGACTCCGGGTCGACTACAGGCTAATGTACGACTGCATGGAGATCTGCGACTACAGGTTGAGGTACGACTGCAGGTAAATATACTACTACAGGTTGAGGTACGACTAGAGGTTGAGGTACGACTAGAGGTTGAGGTATGACTGCAGGTTGAGATACGACTGCAGGATGAGGTACGACTCAGCGATGAAGTAAAACTACAGGTTAGGAACGACCACAAGTACGGTGATTTTGTTTCTGTAAAAGACCTTTATTAATAACGAATTTGGAAGTGACAACACGAATTCATAAAACTATATATAAAGCAAGTTTTACATGAACTGGTAAAGCTCTACATATGGCAAGCTTTATATGAATTAATAAAGCTCTACATAGAGCAAGATTTATATGAATTGATAAAGCTCTACGTAAAACAAGCTTTAAATTACTTAATAAAGGTCTATATAAAACAAACTTCAAATGTCTTTATAAGATCTTTATTGAACTAGCTTCAAATGACTTCATTAAACAACATAAAGCTTCACATGAATTTGTAAAACTGTACATGGAACAAGCATTACGGACTCGATATAGCTCTACGTAGAGAAAGGTTCTCCTAATTTGATAAAACTCGACACAGAGCAAGCTTAGAACGACAGAAACTTGTTTTCACGGGAGCTCGTAGTTTGTCCGCTACTGTGGGAAGTCTGACTTAAGTTACCACTGGCAAATGCTCTGCTTAGAGCATCGGAGGTCACTTACGAAATGCTCTGCATACAAGGGGCATTTGTCATGTACACCCAACTATTATATTCCTTTGTACAGCCATGTATCGTGTCAAAATAAAGTTATTATTATTATTATTATTATTATTATTATTATTATTATTATTATTATTATTATTATTATTATTATTATTATTATTACTTTTAAGCTGAGAATACTACACTGCCTCCTGCAGGATATATCTCACCTTGAATGCATGGGTATGTTAATCCTCAGAGCTAACAAGTACCTGTATGATAACTCAGTTTTAGGTATAACAATCAGTGCCTGGGTAGTTAAACTGGTAAAGAAATTTGTTAACATTAACTGCAATACACTTGCATGACTTTACCGAGACATACGTACAGCAGTAGAGAGAGTGCAGGTTTTGATAGCTTTCCCCTGGGATACAGCTGTACCGTTAAACAGCTCAGTAGAATCAGAAGTAGACAGAACACAGCGGACAACCAAACTAACTGATAACGCACCACACAACCATGCTAACACAGGACACAGTACATAGCCATGCTAGCACGCAACACAGAACACAATCATGCTAACACAGAACACAGTACAAAACCATGCTAACACAGAACACAGAACGCAACCATGCTAACACACACTTGCTAACACGGAACAGTACACAACCACGCTAACACGGAACACAGAACACAACCATGCTAACACGGAACACAGAACACAACCATGCTAACACGGAACACAGAACACCCTCATGCTAACAAGGAGAAAATCACACAACCAAGCTAACACGGCATACAGAACACAACCATGCCAGCACGGAACACGGCACACACCCATTCAAACAAGGAACATGCTAACACAGCACACAGAACACAACCATGCCAACACAGAACACAACCATGCCAACACAGAACACAACCATGCTAACACAGAACACAACCATGCCAACACAGAACACAACCATGCCAACACAGAGCAGTACACAACCATGCCAACACGGAACATGGCACACACCCATTCAAACAAAGAACACAGCCATGCTAACACAGCACACAGAACACAACCATGCCAACACAGAACACAACCATGCCAACACAGAACACAACCATGCTAACACAGAACACAACCATGCTAACACAGAACACAACCATGCCAACACAGAACACAACCATTCCAACACAGAACACTACCATTCCAACACAGAACACAACCATTCCAACACAGCACACAACCATTCCAACACAGAACACAACCATTCCAACACAGAACACAACCATGCTAATACAGCACACAGAACACAACCATTCCAACAGAGAACACAACCATCCCAACACAGAACACAACCATTCCAACACAGAACACAACCATTCCAACACAGAACACAACTATTCCAACACAGAACACAACCATTCCAACACAGAACACAACCATTCCAACACAGAACACAACCATTCCAACACAGAACACAACCATTCCAACACAGAACACAGCCATTCCAACACAGCACACAACCATGCCAACACAGAACACAACCATGCTAACACAGAACACAACCATTCCAACACAGCACACAACCATTCCAACACAGAACACAACCATTCCAACACAGAACACAACCATTCCAACACAGAACACAGCCATTCCAACACAGCACACAACCATGCCAACACAGAACACAACCATGCTAACACAGAACACAACCATTCCAACACAGAACACAACCATTCCAACACAGAACACAACCATTACAACATAGAACACAACCATGCTAACATGGAACACAGAACACAACCATGCTAACATGGAACACAGAACACAGTACGCAACCAAGCTAACACAGAACACAACTATGCTAACAGCTGCAACGTAAAATATTTACATAGTCAAGAATGCAGCTGAGTGCAGCTGCAGGGTTAACCATCATAATCAAACACACAAACATCTATTTCACATTAATACAACCTTAGGAATATCACCTTAATGTACACTCAACGCAAAGCCGCCAAGAACGTCGTTTAAAACCATAGTGAAGGTCATAATGAATGTTGGAGTTATTATACGCTGGTCTCCCTCACTCTCTGAAGAAAAATATACATAAAGGGAGGTAATAAAGTGAATAAATAGGAGATGAGAATAATTACTAAGGGACAGCAGCAGCAGCAGCAGCAGCAGCAACAGCATCAGCAGCAGCAGCAGCAGCAGCAGCAGGAGCAGCAGCAGCAGCAGCAGCAGCAGCAGCAGCAGCAGCAGCAGCAGCAGCAGCAGCAGCAGCATCAGCAGCATCAGCAGCAGCAGCAGCAGCAGCAGCAGCAGCAGCAGCAGCAGCATCAGCAGCAGCAGCAGCAGCAGCAGCAGCAGCAGTAGCAACAGCATCAGCAGCAGCAGCAGCAGCAGCAGCAGCAGCAGCAGCAACAACATCAGCAGCAGCAGCAGCAGCAGCAGCAACAGCATCAGCAGCAGCAGCAGCAGCAGCAGCAGCAGCAGCAGCAGCAGCAACAGCATCATCATCATCATCATCAGCAGCAGCAGCAGCAGCAGCAGCAACAGCATCAGCAGCAGCAGCAGCAGCAGCAGCAGCATCAGCAGCAGCAGCACCAGCACCAGCTGCAGCATCAGCATCAGCAGCGCTTAAGCGTTGCTGTTGCTGCTTGGCTGCTGCTGGCTGCTAATCGCAGCGTTAGCATCAGTTAGCAGCAGCATCAGCGGGCAAGCTGGTTGTTAAGGCAGCAGCAAGCGTTGTTCGGCAGCAGCTTGGCTGCAGCTTGGCTTGCTGCAGCAGCAGCTGCTTGCAAGCAGCGCATGCTTGCGCAAGCGTCGGCAGCTAAGCGCTTGCTGCTGTTAATCGTTGCTGCTGCTGCTGTTGCCAGCGCATCGTTAGCAAGTTGCTAAGCAGTTGCTGCTGCTTGCTGCTGCTAAGGTTAATCGCTTGCTGGCAACAGCATCAGCAAGCTGCTGGTTAGCTGTTGTTAGCATCAGCAGCAGCTGCTTGCGCGTTAACAGCAATCAGTTAAGCAAACAGCATCAGCGGCGCAGCAGCAGCAGCGCTTAGCTGCGTTGGCTGCAAACAACATCGTTAAGTTAGCAGCAGTTGCTGCGGGTAGCGAACAGCATCAGCAGCGCGTTGTTGCAAGCGTTGCTGGCAGCGCAGCAACAGCATCAACAGCATTGCAAGCAGCGGTTAGCTAAGCAGCAGCAGTTAACAGCATCAGCAGCAGCAGCGGAGCAGCGCGTTAGTTAGCAGCAACAGCATCATCATCATCATCAGCAGCAGCAGCAGCAGCAGCAGCAGCAGCAGCAACAGCATCAGCAGCAGCAGCAGCAGCAGCAGCATCAGCAGCAGCAGCAGCACCAGCACCAGCACCAGCTGCAGCATCAGCATCAGCATCAGCATCAGCATCAGCAGCAGCAGCAGCAGCAGCATCAGCAGCAGGAGTAGCAGCAGCAAGCAGCAGCAACAGGCAGCACAGCAGCAGCATCGGCAGCAGCATTGCTAAGCAGCAGCAGCATCAGTGCAAGCTGCTGCTGGCAGGCAGCAGCAGAAGCAGCTGCTGCTGCTGTTAGCTTAAGGCATCAGCAGCTGCTGCTGTTGGCTGCGGCATCAGCAGCTTGGCGCAGCAAGCATGCGTTGCAGCAGCGCGATCGTTCAGCTTAGCAACAGCATCAGCGGCGCAGCAGCAGTTGCAGCGCAAGCGTTAAGCAACAGCATCAGCAGCAGCAGCAGCAGCAGCTGCTTGCTAATCAGCAAGGCAACAGCACCAGCACCAGCTAACCAGCCGCGCTTGCTGCGTTGCTTAAGCGGCATCGTGCGGCACGGCATCAGTGCAGCAGCAGCGTTGCTTGCTTGCTGCTGCTGCTGCTGCTGCATCAGCTTGTTAGCAGCAAGCGGCGCGGTTGCTGCTGTCGGCCGGCAACTGTTGTGCTGTTATCAGCAGCGCTGCTTGCTGCAAGCGTTGCCAGCGCGGCTGCTGCTTCAGCAGCAGACATCAAGCAGCTAATCGTTAGCTGCTGCTGCTGCTTGCTTGCTAATCAGCTTGCAGCAGTTAATCAGCAAGGTTAAGCTGCTGCAGCTAGCTGCTGCTGCAGCTGCCGGCTGCTGCTGCATGCTGCAGCTGTTGTTGCTGCTGGCTGCTTGTTAGCTGCATCAGCTGCCTTGTTAGCATCGTTGCTGCTGCTTGCAGCTTGCGCTGCTGGCAGCTGCTGCTGCTGGCACAGTGGCAGCAGCGTTAATCAGTTGCCAAGCGCATCAGCGGCAGCTGCTGCAAGCTGGCTGCAATCAGCAGCGCTTGGCGCAATCAGCGCTAGCGCTGCTTGCTGCAAGCTGCTGCGCAGCATCCAGCGGCGCTGCTGCTGCTGCTGCTGCTGCTGCTGCGGCGTCGGCGCGCGGTTGGCTTGCTGCTGCTGTTGCATGGCAATCAGCTGGCTGCTTGCTGCTGCGTCAATCGGCTGCTGCTAGCTTGCTAGCGGTTGCTGCTGCTGCTGCAGCGGCGGCGGCGGCAAGCAGCTGCTGCGTTGCTGTTGCGCGGCAAGGCGGCGGCGTTGCTGCCTGCTTGCTGTTAAGCTGCAAGCTGCATCAGCTTGCTGCTTAAGCGCTGGCGTTAGCTGCTGCTGCGCTTAATCGTTAGCAGCATCAGCTTGCTAAGCTTGCTTAGTTGCAGCAAGCAGCAGCGGCGGCGGCGCATGCGTGCTGTTAGCAGCAAGCGGTTAATCAGCGCAGCAAGCGGCTAGTTGCTGCTAAGGCGCAGTTCGCAGCAAAGCTGCAGCAGCAGCTTGCTGCTGTTGCTGCGGTTAAGCGGCGGCGGCGGCGGCGCAGCGTTGTTGCTTGCTGCTGCTCGGCATCCAGCTGCTGTTGCAGCTTAGGCAGCAGCGGCGGTTGGCGGCAGCGGCAGTTGTTGCGCTGCTTGCTTGCTGCTGCATGCTTAAGAACGGCAGCTTGCTTGCTGCATGCAGCAATCATCGGTTGTTGTTAATCAGCGCTGCTGCTGCGTTAATCAAGGCATCAGTTAACTCAGCATGCGCAGCAAGCGGCTTGCTTGGCTTGCTTGCATCGCGCTGCTGCTGGCGAGCTGCGGCTGCTGCTGGTGCTTAGCAACCGGTGCGCTGCTTGCTGCGGCAGCGTTGCTGTTGGCTGCAGCTTGCGCGGCTTGGCAGCCATCAGCAAGCGTTGCTGCTGTTAAGCTGCAGCTTACGCGCGCAGCGCTGTTGGCTTGTTAAGCAGCGTTCAGCTGCTGGCTGGCTGCTGCGTTGCTGCTGCTCGACCAGCGGCCACATGCTTGCTGCTGCTGCTGCTGCTGCTGTGAATCAGCAGCCAGCAGCTGGTTGCTGCTGTAGCTGCAGCATTGCTGCGTTAATCAGCAAGCATTGCTGCTTGTTGCTGTTGCTTGCTGGCTGCTGCTGGCTGCGTCACGCGTCAGGCGCAGTTAGCGGTGCGCTGCTGGCGCTGCTTAATCGGCTGGCGCTCGGTTGGCAGCGGCGCTCAGCAGCGTTGCTGCGTCTGCTGCTGCAGTTAATTGCGTTGCTGCTTGCTGCATGCTGTTGCTGTTAGCGCAGCAGAAGCTGCAGCTTGTTAGCGTTGCATGCTGCTGCTGTTGTTGTTAATCGTTAGCTGCTGCTGCTGCAGCGCTGCATTGTTGCTGCTAGCAGCGGCGGCGCGCTTGTTGCTGCTGCTGCTGGCAAGCGGCGGCGGCGTTGCTGCTGCTGCAGCATGTCATCCACCGCTTGCTGCTAAGCTTGCTGCTGGCGGTTGCTGGCTGCTTAGCAGCGGCGGCGGCGGCGGCAAGGCGGAACAGCAGCGGCGGCGGCAGCGGCGTTGGCTGCTGCTGCTTGCTGCTTGTTGTTATCCGAAGCAGCAGCTGCTGCTGCAGCTTGCTTGGCAAGCTGCTGCTGCATGGTTACAGCGGTTAGCTGGCTGCGGTTGTTATCAGCTGCAAGCGTTGCTGTTGCTGCTGCTGCTTGCTGCTGATCCGGCAGCTTCAGCAAGCGTTGCTGCGCTAGCTGTTAGCGCATCAGCGCTTGCTGCTGTTGTTGCTGTTAATCGTGCAGCAGCAAGCGCTGCTTGTTGCTGCTGCTGCTAAGCAGTTAATCAGCGGCGGCGCAGCGCAGCAGCTAAGCTGCTGTTGCTGCAGCCAGCGCTGCAGCAGCTTGCTTGCATCGCAGCAGCAAGCGTTGCCTTAGCTGGCAATCAGCGCAGCTGCTGCAATGCAGCTCGTTGTTGCTGCTTAGCAGCTTGCTGCTGCTGCTGCTGCTGCTGCTAATCAGCAGCTGCTGGCTGCTGGCAGCAGCAGGCGGCGCGGCTTGCTGGCTGCTTGCTGCTTGCAGTTAAGCAAGCACGTCGCAAGCTGCTTGCTGCTGCTGCGTTAGCTGCGCTTATCAGGCGGCGGCGCAAGTTGCAGCGGTTGCTGCTGCTGCGGTTGTTAACATCGGCAGCAGCTGCTGCTGCTGCTGTTGGCTGCTGCATCAGCGGCGGCGGCATGCTGCGAGCTGTTAAGTTAGCTGCTGCTGCAGCAGCGTTCGTGCTGCTGCAAGCTGCAGCTGCTGCTAAGCGGTTGCTTAATCGGCTTGCTGCTGGTTGGCATCAGTTAATCAGCAGTTAGCTGCTGCTGCAGCAGCTTGCTGGCAGCTGGTTAATCAGCTGCTTGCTTGCAGCTTGCTGTTGCTAACGGCAGCGCTGCTGCTTGTTAACTTGGCGCGGCTGCTGGCTGCTGCAAGCTGCTGCAAGCAAGCGGCGGCGGCAGTTGCTGGCTGCTGCTAGCAGCATCATCGGCGCGGCTGCTGCTGCTGCATGCTTGCCAGCGGCGCTGCTGTTGCTGTTGCAGCGGCGGCGGCGGCGCAAGCAGTTGCTCGCGGCAGCCACGGCAGCAGCAGGCTAGCTGCAGCTGGCTGCATGCTGTTGCAGCAGCTTGCGCTGCTGCGTTGCTGCTGCAGCGTTGCGTATCAGCAGCTGCTGCAAGTTGCTTGTGCAAGCACCGCAGCGCAGCTGGCGCGCTGCTGCAAGCGTCAGCTGCTGCATCGCAGCTGGCGCAGCTTGCGCATTGCGCTGCTGCTGCTGGCGGGTTAATCAGCAAGGCGTTGCTGCTGCTGCTATCAACAGCAGCAGCGTTGCTGCTTGCGCGCTGCAAGCGCATCACAGGCGGCGCAAGCAGCAGCATTGCTGCAGCGTTGCTGCTGCTGCTGTTGCTGCTAATCGCTTAATCAGCAGCAATCGTTGCTTGCTGCATCGTTGCTGTTGTTAGCAGCACCTGGCGCTGCTGCGCTTGCTGCTGTTGCTGGCTGCTAGCAGCAGCTAGCCGGCGTTCCGTTAAGCTTGCTGCTTATCGCTGCAGCTGCTGCTGTTGCTAAGTTAATCGTTGCAGCTGCATGCTGCTTGCTGCTACGCAGCTGCATGCTGGCAGCTGCTTGGCTGCTGCTTGCAGCATCGTTAAGCAGCGTTAAAGCAACAGCATCGCAGCAAGCAGCAGCTGCTTGCTTGCTAATCGCTAGCTTGCTGGCTGCTGCAGCACAGCATCGTAGCAACAGCATCGGCAGCGGCTTGCTGCAGCTGTTGGCAAGCTTAAGCTTGCGTTATCAGACCAGTTAGCTGCTGCTGCTGCGTTGTAAGTTAACAGCATCGTTAGCGTTAGCGCTGCTTGCTGCTTGGCAGCAGCTAAGCAAGCAGCATCAACAGCAGCGGCTTGCAGCTTGCTGCTTGCTGTTAACAGCATCAGCAGCAGCAAGGCAGCAGTTGCTGCTGCTGCTTGCTGCTTGTTAACAAGTTAATCATCATCATCATCATCAGGCAAGGCAGCAGCGCGGCTTGCTGCGCGCAAGCACCGCATCAGCAGCGCGGCAAGCTTGGCATGCTTAGCGTTAACGCGCTGCTGCTGGCGTTAACCAGCAACTGTTAACCAGCCGTCAGCATCGGCAGCAGCAGCTGGCTGCTGGCTTGCGCTAGCAGTTGCTGTTGTTAAGCAGCAGCAGCGGCTGCAGCAGTTGCATCGGCTTGCTGCGTTGCATCAGCAGCAGCAGCATCAGGCAGCAGCAGCACGCTTGCGCATGCAGCTGCAGCAGCAGCGGCATGCATGCTGCTGCTGTTGCGGCAGTTAACAGCAAGCGTTGCTTAATCGCGCAAGCGAGAATCGCAGCAGCTAGCTGCTGTTGCTGTTAATCAGCTTGGCAGCGCAGTTGGCTGCTGTTATCAGCAGCAGCAGTTGCTTGTTGGCTGCTGCTGCTGCTTGCAAACAGCACTCAGCAAGGCAAGCGTTAGCTGCGTTGCTGCTGCTGCGGAAGCAACAAGCATCAGGCTGCTGGTTAGCTGCTTGCTGTTGCTGCGCATCGGCAGCGTTGCACCAGCACCAGCACCAGCCTGCAGCAGCAGCAGCTAGCGTTGCTGCATTGCATCATGCAGCTGCTGCTTGCTGCTAGCGCTTGCAAGCTGCTGCATGCTGAGCAAGCGCTGCAGCTTGGCAGCAGCAGCAGCAGCGCGCCTTACCGCACCGCATCTTGCTGCTAATCGTTGCATGCTGCTTAAGCAGCTGCTTGTTGCTGCTGCAGCGGCTTGGCTGCGCTTGCTGTTGCATCATCACCAGCGCGCTTGCTGCTTGCTGCTGCATGCTGCTTACAGCAGGCGCTGCGGCCTCAGCTGCTTGAATCAGCAGCAGGAACAGCATCAGCAGCAACAGAATCAGCAGCAGCAGCAGCAGCAGCAGCAGCATCAGCAGCAGCAGCAGCAGCAGCAGCAGCAGCAGCAGCAGCATCAGCAGCATCAGCAGCATCAGCAGCAGCAGCAGCAGCAGCAGCAGCAGCAGCAGCAGCAGCAGCAGCAGCATCAGCAGCAGCAGCAGCAGCAGCAGCAGCAGCAGCAGCATCATCATCAGCAGCAGCAGCAGCAGCAGCAGCAGCATCAGCAGCAGCAGCAGCAGCAGCAGCAGGTGCGAACATCAACACAGAGATGGATCTGGTGGCCAGCAGTCAAGTGGGTCATTATTCTGGGGATTTTTGTTCGGTGTTAATTACTCTCTTCCTCCTCTTCTTCTTCCTCCTCCTCCTCCTCCTCCTCCTCCTCCTCCTCCTCCTCCTCTTCCTCCTCCTCCTGCTCCTCTTTTTCCTCCTCCTCCTTATCCGCCTCCTCCTCTTCCTCCTCCTCCTCGTCTTCGTCCTCCTCCTCTTCCTCTTCCTCCTTCTCCCCCTCCTCATCCTTCTTCCCCTCCTCCTTCTACTTCTTCTCTTCATCCTCCTGCGCCTCTTCCTTCTCTTTCTCCTTTAAATCACTTCTTCTCTCTAAGCTGGAATATTGCTGTACATTAACATCCCCATTCATGGCAGGTGAAATTGCAGATCTAGAGAATGTACAGAGAACCTTTAGTACGCACGTACATGTTCCATCAAACACATTAACTACTGGGAATGCCTGGAAGCGCTTGACTTGTACTCACTGGAGCGCAGGCGAGAGAGATGTACCATAATCTACACCTGGAAGATTCTGGACGGACTGGTCCCTAATCTGCACACAGAAATCACTCCCTACGAAAGCAAAAGACTTGGCAGGCGATGCAACATACCTCCAGTGAAAAGTAGGGACGGGATTAGTACACTAAGAGAAAGCACAGTAAGTTTCCGAGGCCCAAGACTGCTCAACAGCCTCTCATCAGCCATAAGAAGCATTACCAATAAACCCTCTGGTTCCTCTTCAAGAGGGAGCTGAACAGGTATCTAAAGTCGGTGCCGGATCAGCCGGGCTGTGGTTCGTACGTTGGACTACGTGCGGCCAGCAGTAACAACCTCGTTGATCAGACACTGATGGACCGGCAGGCCTGGTCGTGGACCGGGCCGCGGGGGCGTTGATCCCTGAAATGCCCCCCAAGTAGACTCCAGGTAGACAACACCTCTTCTCCACCTACAGCGCCTCTTTCTTCTCCTGCTCCTACTACGCATCTTCTTCGTTTCCTTATCCTCTTTCTTCCACTCCTCTTCTCCTTGCTCCTCTTATCTCTGCATTTTCTTCTCTCACTTTTATTTCTCTCCCAGCTCTTTTCTATTCTCCGTATTTCCCTTGTATTATTCATCTCTGCTTTCATCGCTTCACCTCTATCTTTTCATTTCCGCTTCTCTCTCTGTTCTTTTTTTTTTTGTTTGTTTTTTTTACACAGGGTTTGACAAGGTTAAGGATCCCTAGCTTTATTGACAGCTATTTACAGGTTAAGGATTCCTAGCTTTATTGACAGCTATTTACAGGTTAAGGGTTCCTAACTTTATTGGCAAGCTAAGAGCTGTTACCTACATCAGCTCATTTGAAAGCATTTTTATTGTTATGAGACATACAAGTAGGGATCAGGATGAAGTTGGAGCCATCTGTGGGCCAGCATTTTCATTTGATCAACTGACTTTATCTCGTTGACATCATTATGCTGTACGAATGTGTTCCATACTTGAGTCATCCTGGGTACGTATGATCTCAGATGGAGTGATGTTCTGGAGAAGGGTACAGCCAGAGTAAAGTTGCTGCTTTCTGCTCGTCTTGTGGTATAGCAACTTGCTTCACGCTGTCCTCGATTTTCCTCCAATCCTCTCTCTCTCTCTCTCTCTCTCTCTCTCTTCACGTTCACTGCGAGAAACTGCTCATTTTCCGCAGCTTCCGCTCAGTGTCTTACAAGACACGGAAAAAAACGGTAGGGGTAGGGGGGGAAGGTAGGGAAGGGGAGGAGGGAATGGGGAGGAGGGGATGAAAAGGAGAGGATGGGAAGGAGGGAATGAGGAAGAAGGGATGGGGAGGAGGAGGGGATGGGGAGAAGTAGGGGATGGGTAGGAGGGGATGGGTAGGAAGGAAATGCGGAGAAGGAGAGGATGGGAAGGAGGGATGCGGAGAAGGATGGGAAGCAGGGGATGGGTAGGAGGGGATTGGTGGCAGGGGATGCGTAGCAGGGGATGGGTAGCATGGGATGCGTAGAAGGGGATGGGTAGGAAATACACAGAGATATTAAGGCACAGAAACTGTTACTGCTGCTGTGCAGTAAGAATCAACAACAATAAAACGAAATCACATTTGCTACATTTCCCGTCCTTCCCTAACCATCCCCTCCTCTTTTACCCTTGTTTCCCCTCATACCATCCCCTTTTCCCTACACCACATTTTTATTCCTCCCAGCTTCCCTCCCTCCCATTTATTGTATCATCCTCCCTCTGAACCCAGCACTCCATCATGGCTCCCAGCTCACCCACTAATATTGGACCATCATTGCTGGCGTCCAAAATGTTATTGTGTGCATTTGTGTGAATAGATGTTCTGTGATGTCAATATCTCATATGTATATGTATGTATGTATGTATGTATGTATGTATATATATATGTATGTATGTATGCATTTTATTTATGTATGTATGTATGTATACACGCATATATTGTCCTCCAAGATTTTGAAAGCTTTTCACATTTGAACTCCAGAGTTCATAGATGAGGAAATATCGAAGAATTATGAAATAGCATATAATCTAAAATATCCCTCCAAAAAATTAATTGTCAAATCTTTTAAAATTGCCAGAAGTGCATTTTACAATTCAAAAAAAAAAAAAAAGGAAAACGAAATATATTCATCCAAGAAATAAGTTTGTTCCATCTGACTATGAAATCTTTCTTGGCATACCTTCTTTACCTAAGGATTTCAGAATCAAAGTTGTATTTAAATATTTTAATACAGTGAAAAAATATTTGATTAAAGAATTATCCCCCTCCCCCCCCCCAAAAAAAAAAAAAGTGCTGATAGCTGTGTCTACAAGATTCCCTATAAAAAATGGATAGAAATTTATAATCGTCTAAGTGGGAAAAAATTTAAACTAAGATTACCACAATATAAATATATTAGAAATGGACAAGGGTTTAATGTTCTGTTTATTCATGTGAGATATTTTAGTCATTCAATTGACTTTGAAACGACCGAGAAAGATATATCAAGCAGGTCCATGGTAAAGAGAAATATAATTGAATTTGGCTTCAGAAAAAAACAGTATTGATTGCAATATGAATATAAATTCTGGGTTGTATAAATTAGATTAATTTATAATGAATATATTTTTTCGGATTTTGAAGTATGCCTGACATGTTACTATTAAGAAAAGTTTTACATGTGGCCTGACTAAATCTTCACTACTCTCGCAGACTCAGTGAGTAGGGTCCCATGTGAGGTCATATGTGAGGTCATATGAGGTCATTGTGATGTCATATGTGAGGTCATTGTGAGGCCATATGTGAGGTCATTTTGAGGCCATATGTGAGTTTTGTAGATGAATGGTTCAGAGAACCGACATGTTGATAAATTAGACACATGTGCAACTCTTGGGTATCTTTATTGAGGAAACGTTTCGCCACACAGTGGCTTCATCAGTCCATACAAAGGAGAAACTTGAGGAACAGGATGAGAATGAGGTAATCAGTCCCTCAACCTTGAGTCGACTCAAGGTTGAGGGACTGATTACCTCATTCTCCTCCTATTCTTCAAGATTCTCCTTTGTATGGACTGATGAAGCCACTGTGTGGCGAAACGTTTCCTCAATAAAGATACCCAAGAGTTGCACATGTGTCTAATTTATCATATGTGAGTTCATTGTGAGGTCATATGTGAGGTCATTGTGAGGTCATATGTGAGGTCATATGTGAGGTCATATTTCAACATTATAAGTCTTCTGTTGTCCTATTATTTTTACTATACTTTGATGTGAGAAATCATGAAAGCGCTTGGAGTTTCACTTCACACAGACACACACGCACACATTTATATATATATATATATATATATATATATATATATATATATATATATATATATATATATATATATATATATATATATATATATATATATATATATATATATATATATATATATATATATATATATATAGCTGGACAGATACCTAAAGTCAGTGCCGGATCAGCCGGGCTGTGGCTCGTACGTTGGACTGCGTGCGGCCAGCAGTAACAGTCTAGTTGATCAGGCCCTGATCCATCGGGAGGCCTGGTCATGGACCGGGCCGCGGGGGCGTTGATCCCCGGAATAACCTCCAGGTAACCTCCAGGTAACACACACACACACACATAACAAAGCATACATACCCACAAGATAGGAAACAGTGTACAGACTTGGGGGGGGGACAAAGGCTGCAACCTTCCTGAAAGAGAAGGGTATCGTGGTAGGCATAGTTTCGAGTATTTCGCCTGAGAATCGTCAACCGAATAATCGCTGCAGCAAATACGATACCGCCATATTCAAGGGTAACCTTCAGGAACTTCAACAAGGAAGCATTAAGATAAGTTTTGATGGGAAGATCACCCACTCAGGATAACCCAGTACAGTCAGTGCGGCATCGGGGACTGTCTGTTGTATTTCCATGGAGGTCCTTTAATCTTGTCCTCCAGGATGCGACCCACACCAGTCGACCAACACCCAGGTACGTACTAACTGCTAGGTGTACAGGGACAGCAAGTGTAAGGAAACTTGCCCATAGTTTCTATCCGTGCTGGGGATCGAACCATAGATACTCAGTAGGTAAGCTTAGTGAGTTATCAAATGAATCAGATTCTTGATCCTATTCACGTATGCAGCGCCAGTATGGGACCCGCATCTGCTACAGCATGTCAAGAAGCTGGAAAAAATAAAATGGTTTGCAACAAGACTAGTCCCAGAGCTGAGGTAAACGAGCTATGAAGAAAGGCTGGCTATAGGAGTTACACCTGACGACACTAGAGGACACAAGGACCTGAGGTAACAAGATTACAACGTACAAGATACTACAAGGAATTGAGAGGGTGGACAGGGCAAATCTGTTTGAGAGGCGGGACTCATGTGCACAAGGGCACAGCTGGAAGATAAAAACGCACATGTTTCACTGTGCTTAGAAAGGGAAGCGACCTAGACAGCGAAGTTGCAGCGACAGGATGCATATATCGCTTTAAAAAGAGGTATGACAGGGCTCACGCAGTCAGCAGAGGGAAACCAGTAGAGGTCAGCGGAGAGGCCGGGCCAGGAGCTAAGGTTCGATCTATGCAACAACAAATAGGTAAGTACACACAATAAAATTTACGACGCAGCCTATGATGGTCCGATATTTAAAGTAAAAGGACACAAGTGCAACTAATGTGACATTGTATTGTGGCAACGTTTCGCTCTCCAGGAGCTTTATCAAGCTGCTTTCTAGGAGCTTTATCAAGCCGCTCTCCAGGAGCTTTATCAAGCTGCTCTCCCGGAGCTTTATCAAGCCGCTCTCCAGGAGCTTTATCAAGCTGCTCTCCCGGAGCTTTATCAAGCCGCTCTCCAGGAGCTTTATCAAGCCGTAACGGCTTCATGAATCTCCTGGAGAGCGAAACGTTGCCACAATAAAATGTCACATTAGTTGCACTTGTGTCCTTTTACTTTACACACTCTCGGTAATTCTACCAAAATATATGTGATCCATTATTAGTGGGTGAGCCGGAACCCATGATGCAACCATGGGGAGAGAGGGAGAAGGGGAGAATAAATGGGAAGGAAGATGGAAGATATAAAAATATAGTGTAGAAGAGAGAGAGGTGAGAGAGGGAGATCGATAGAGAGATAGATAGATAGATAGATAGATGGATAAACAGAGAGAGGGAGAGAGAGAGACAGACAGAGAGAGATGGGTGGAGGGAATGGGAATGATCAGGGAAGGAAGAGAGGTGAGAGTGAGGGGGAGGGAGAGTGGTGAGAATGAGGGAGGGACAGAGTAGTGAGAGTGAGGGGGAGGGAGAGAAGTGAGAATGAGGGAGGAACTGAGTAGTGAGAGTGAGAGAAGAGAGAGAAGTGGTGGTGAGGGGGAAGGGATAGATGTGGGGGTGAGGAGGAGGGAGAGAGGAGGTGTGAGGGAAGAGAGATAGGGGGCTTGAGAGAAGAGAGAGAGAGAGAGTGACGGAAGAAAGAGAGAGGGGTAAGGGAAGAAAGAGAGAGGGGGTGAGGGAAGAAAGAGAGAGGGGGTAAGGGAAGAAAGAGAGACGGGGTGAGGGAAGAAAGAGAGAGGGGGTGAGGGAAGAAAGAGAGAGGGGGTAAGGGAAGAAAGAGAGACGGGGTGAGGGAAGAGAGAGAGAGGGGGGTGAGGGAAGAAAGAGAGACGGGGTGAGGGAAGAAGAGAGACGGGGTGAGGGAAGAAAGAGAGACGGGGTGAGGGAAGAAAGAGAGACGGGGTGAGGGAAGAAAGAGAGAAGGGGTGAGGGAAGAAAGAGAGAGGGGGTGAGGGAAGAAAGAGAGAAGGGGTGAGGGAAGAAAGAGAGAAGGGGTGAGGGAAGAAAGAGAGAAGGGGTGAGGGAAGAAAGAGAGAGGGGGTGAGGGAAGAAAGAGAGAAGGGGTAAGGGAAGAAAGAGAGAGGGGGTGAGGGAAGAAAGAGAGAAGGGGTGAGGGAAGAAAGAGAGAGGGGGTGAGGGAAGAAAGAGAGAAAAGGTGAGGGAAGAAAGAGAGAGGGGGTGAGGGAAGAAAGAGGGGGCGAGGGAAGAAAGAGAGAGGGGGTAAGGGGAAGAAAGAGAGACGGGGTGAGGGAAGAAAGAGAGAAGGGGTGAGGGAAGAAAGAGAGAGGGGGTGAGGGAAGAAAGAGAGAGGGGGCGAGGGAAGAAAGAGAGAGGGGGTAAGGGAAGAAAGAGAGAAGGGGTGAGGGAAGAAAGAGAGAGGGGGGTGAGGGAAGAAAGAGAGAGGGGGCGAGGGAAGAAAGAGAGAGGGGGTGAGGGGAAGAAAGAGAGAGGGGGCGAGGGAAGAAAGAGAGAGGGGGTAAGGGAAGAAAGAGAGAAGGGGTGAGGGAAGAAAGAGAGAAGGGGTGAGGGAAGAAAGAGAGAAGGGGTGAGGGAAGAAAGAGAGAGGGGTGAGGGAAGAAAGAGAGAAGGGGTGAGGGAAGAAAGAGAGAGGGGGTGAGGGAAGAAAGAGAGACGGGGTGAGGGAAGAAAGAGAGAGGGGGTGAGGGAAGAAAGAGAGACGGGGTGAGGGAAGAAAGAGAGAGGGGGTGAGGGAAGAAAGAGAGACGGGGTGAGGGAAGAAAGAGACGCGGTGAGGGAAGAAAGAGAGGGGGAGGGGGTGAGGGGAAGAAAGAAAGACGGGGTGAGGGAAGAAAGAGAGAGGGGTGAGGGAAGAAAGAGAAGAAGGTGAGGGAAGAAAGAGAGACATGGGAGGGAAGGGAAGAAAGAGAAGAGAAGAGGGGTGAGGAGAGAGGGGAGGGAAAGAGAGAGGGGTGGGGAGGGAAGAAAGAGAGAGGGGAAAGAAAGGGAAGAAAGAAAGAGAGAGGGGGTGAGGGAAGAAAGAGAAGGGAAGGGGAGGGAAGAAAGAGAGAGGGGTGAGGGAAGAAAGAGAGAAGGGGGTGAGGGAAGAAAGAGAGAGGGGTGAGGGGAAGAAAGAGAGAAGGGGTGAGGGAAGAAAGAGAGGGGTGAGGGGGAAGAAAGAGAGACAGGGGTGAGGAAGAAAGAGAGTGAGGGAAGAAAGAGAGACGGGGTGAGGGAAGAAAGAGAGAAGGGAATGGGAAGGGAAGAAAGAGAGAGGAGGAGAAAGAAAGAAGGGGAGAGGGGAAGTAAAGAGAGGGGAAGAGGGAAGAGGGAGGAAGAGGGGAGAGGGGGAGAAGACAGAGAGAAGGGGTGAGGGAAGAAAGAGAGAAGTGAGGGTGAAAGAAGAGAGAGGGGGTGAGGGAAGAAAGAGAGAAGGGGTTAGGCAAGAAAGAGAGAAGGGGGTGAGGGAAGAAAGAGAGAGGGGGAGGGGAAGTGAGGGGAAGAAAGAGGGAAGAAGAGTAGAGGGGGTGAGGGAAGAAAGAGAAGGGGGTGAGGGGAAGAAAGAGAGAGGGGGTGAGGGAAGAAAGAGAGAGGAGGGGAGGGAAGAAGAGAGAAGGGGTGAGGGAAGAAAGAGAGAAGGGGAGTGAGGGAAGAAAGAGAGAAGGGGTGAGGGAAGAAAGAGAGAGGGGAAGGGGTGAGGGAAGAAAGAGAGAGGGGGTGAGGGAAGAAAGAGAGGGGAAGGGTAGGAAGAAAGAGAGAGGGGGTGAGGGAAGAAAGAGAGAAGGGGGTGAGGGAAGAAAGAGAGAGGGGGTGAGGGAAGAAAGAGAGAAGGGGTGAGGGGAAGAAAGAGAGAAGGGGTGAGGGAAGAAAGAGAGAAGGGGTGAGGGAAGAAAGAGAGAGGGGGTGAGGGAAGAAAGAGAGAAGGGGTGAGGGAAGAAAGAGAGAGGGGGTGAGGGAAGAAAGAGAGAGGGGGTGAGGGAAGAAAGAGAGAGGGGTGAGGGAAGAAAGAGAGGGGGAGGGGGGTGAGGGAAGAAAGAGAGAAGGGGTGAGGGAAGAAAGAGAGAGGGGTGAGGGAAGAAAGAGAGAAGGGGTGAGGGGAAGAAAGAGAGGGGAAGGGGTGAGGGAAGAAGGAGAGAGGGGGGTGAGGGAAGAAGGAGAGAAGGGGTGAGGGAAGAAAGAGAGAGGGGGTGAGGGAAGAAAGAGAGAGGGGGGTGAGGGAGGGAGGAAGGAGAGGCCATTTTTAAATCTTATTTGTTTTATTCTGCACCATAACTAGATACATGTCAGAGCAACACGGACATACCAGGCTACGTGTCAGAGCAACACGGACATACCAGGCTACATGTCAGAGCAACAAGGACATAACCTCAAATCTTCTTGTCTTGAGTTCATCTGATCCCAGAATGACCTGACGATCCTGACCCAATGTAGCTGGGGGAAAATTTACCCCATAGTGACCCAGGATAACTTTAGCTTGACACGCTATGACCGCTAGTAATCCTTAGGAAATCGTGACCCCAGGATGACCTGACTCCGTGTAAACATCTTGAACTCAGTGTAATAATGTTGGTGGAATTACAGACAATGTGTTAGGTAAGAGGACACAAGTGTCGCTAATGTGATATTTTATTGTGGAAACGTTTCGCTCTCCAGGAGTTTTGTCAAGCCGTTACAAAGCTCCTGGAGAGCGAAACGTTGCCACAATAAAATGTCGCATGAGTTGCACTTGTGTACTTTCACCTAACATCATGACCTCAGATTGAGCTCCTCACCGTGAACGTGACCCCCAGCAAGTTCTAGCAACATGTGACCCCAATGTAGGATGACCTCGCGTTTCTTAGTCACTGATTCTAAAGAAACGATAACCTGACAAGGGCCATGATTATGTAATGACCTTCTCAACACTTCGTTAAGAACACCTAAAAATTGTGTTAAAACTGAAATTAATGTGTCTCTGACTAAATCAGTGAAGACATAGTGCATGTGTCAGAGCACCTGACTCTCCTCACCTGACTCCAGTTGCACAGCGTAGCAGTACTGTGTGCAGTAATAGATTGTTCCCTTTGTATTTGACTGAAGAATCCTACTGTGTAGGCGAAACGTTTCATCAGTAAAGATACCCAAGTGCTGCACATGTGACTTAATCGTCAACAAGATCAACAGCCTGAGTAATGAGGGAGTAAGCCGGAGACTGGCAGACAAAAGTTTTTTAACCTCCACCATATATTATGGAAAAAGACACTTATCAGGACATTTATCAGAGAAAACGTTTCGCCCCGAGTGACTTCTTCAGTCCTAATAAAGGGATAACTAAGAAATTAGCATATATAATGGCAGGCTTCTAGTGGTAAACTGTGAGAAGTAGGAGCTCCGGCAGCACAACTGAAGCACAACTACGACCATCAAGCAGCCACTTGACTCCTGCAACCCTCAATAATCGTTTCGTAGTTATCTCTGTACTAGGACTGCAGAAGACACTCGTAGCAAAACGTTTCCTCTAATAAACCATACCCCCGGCCGGGATTGAACCCGCGGTCATAGAGTCTCAAAACTCCAGCCCGTCGCGCTAACCACTAGACCAGCTAGCCACAATAAGATTCATCCAACTAGGTATATTTCTACACCATAGGAAGGTTAGCACAGGCACCTCTGTGACCACAAATGCAAGTTTTTACAGACGAATCTCCAGCTGGAGTTTTGAGACTCTATGACCGCGGGTTCAATCCCGGCAGGGGGTATGGTTTATTTGCAATCGTGTCATTACGATTTCTTAAGTCATGTTTCCTCTAATGTATGTCCTGAGCCGTACATAAGTGTCTTATTCCGCATCATGTCGGTATCACCATACCACTTTTCACCATTCCCTGGGCTCAGTGTTATGGTATGATAAATCTTGGTGACTGATACCCACAAACTGATTTAAATAAAACACGTAAGTAAACGTAAGTAACCCTTGGTAAAGGTTCCAGGACCGAGACGTTTTCCCATAAACATGACCAAGTGTTTACTCACGTGTCTTTTTAAGGTCAGTGTGATGTGTGGTCGCTAGTGCCAAGACTACAGAGGTACATAATGGGTGCAGTGACTGGGGCTACAGTAGCAGATCACATGGACGTCTAATTGACGTCTCTCTGCAATTCCTGTCCAATTTTGTGAAGCTTAAATGCAAAAGTTTATTAAACTTTGACTCGCAATAAAAAAATAATGAACGTCAATAAAATTGGCTTTATTAAGCTTACAACTGCTATGGAAACAGTAACGCAGATCGAGGTAAATGAATAATTAGTTTCGTTATTAGTCTGTCAGTCTGTAAAACATTCATTAAAAATAAACATCAGGAAAAAATAGTTATTACAATGCTGTTATTTGATGCGAATTTAAATACCTGACACACGCATGAAACTTCTGTATGGATTCATACAAACACAAAAATGAAACAATGAATGCAGGTCAAATGGCGAAGTGTTTTTCTTACATATACCTATATTTATATTTACACACACGCTCTCTCTCTCTCTCTCTCTCTCTCTCTCTCTCTCTCTCTCTCTCTCTCTCTCTCGCTCTCTCTCACTCTCTCTCTCTCTCTCTCTCTCTCTCTCTCTCTCTCTCGCACTCTCTCACTCTCGTCTTCACCTACCTCCCTCTTCTTAAGTATTAGCACAAACTTGTATACATTGCATCGTAATAATCAAGGTGTGATCATCTCCAGTTAATCAAAATGAGGATCCAATAAGATGATAAATTAGACACTTGTGTAACAAATGGGTATCATTTTCGTGGACACGATTCGTCAAGCAGTGGCTTCCTCAGTCCACTACAGAGAAGAATGGTTGAAGATCAGGAGTCGGTGTGATCAGTCTGAACCTTTTATCTAAATAACATAAGAAGGAAGAGGCACTGCCGGAGGCCTACTGGCCCATGCTAGGCGGTTTCAACTAATACCCACCCTCACCCAATCATGAATAACCTATTTTTAACGCTTCTCAAGGTTTTAGCTTCGATGACGCTACTCAGGAGATTAAACCATACCACGGGTTAGGTTAGAACCCGCGATCAGAGTCTTAAAACACCAGACCGTCGCGTTAGCCACTAGGCCAGTTAGCTTCAATAAGATTTATCCAACTAGGTATATATCTACACCATAGGAAGGTTGCCATAGGCACCACTGTGACCACAACTGCAAGTTTTTACAGACGACTCTCGCGCTAGCATGGCCGTGACGAACTCTAGCTCAAGTCCCCTCATAGCCGTCAGCATGACTCAGGAAATCGTAATGTCACGGCCATGCTAGCAGGAGATTCGTCTGCAAAAACATCCAGTGGCTAACGCGACGGTTTGGAGTTTTGAGACTCCCTGACCGTGGGTTCTAACCCCACCCGTGTTATGGTATGTTTGCAATCGTGTCATAATGATTCCCTGAGTCATACTCGGGAGATTGTTCACCCATAAAGTAGAACATAAAGATGGAAAGAGAACAGTGTTGAACAAATGGACGGAGAGATGATGAATATTAACAGATGAACGGTAAAACAGGTAAAAAAAATAGAGAGATGAATGAAGATTGAGGTGAATGTCGTCCAAGATGCATCGTTCACTCGTCATTCCATCTCCTCCCCCACCATCCCTCTACCTCCCTCCCCCACCATCCCTCTACCTCCCTCCCCCACCATCCCTACCTCCCTCTCCCACCATCCCTCTACCCTCCCTCCCCCACAATCCCTCTACCTCCCTCTCCCACCATCCCTCTACCTCCCTCCCCCACCATCCCTCTACCTCCCTCTCCCACCATCCCTCTACCTCCCTCCCCCACCATCCCTCTACCTCCCTCTCCCACCATCCCTCTACCTACCTCTCCCACCATCCCTCTACCTCCCTCCCCCACCATCCCTCTACCTCCCTCTCCCACCATCCCTCTACCTCCCTCCCCCACCATCCCTCTACCTCCCTCTCCCACCATCCATCTACCTCCCTCTCCCACCATCCCTCTACCTCCCTCCCCCACCATCCCTCTACCTCCCTCTCCCACCATCCCTCTACCTCCCTCCCCCACCATCCCTCTACCTCCCTCTCCCACCATCCCTCTACCTCCCTCCCCCACCATCCCTCTACCTCCCTCTCCCACCATCCCTCTACCTCCCTCTCCCACCTTCCCTCTACCTCCCTCTCCCACCATCCCTTTACCTCCCTCCCCCACCATCCCTCTACCTCCCTCCCCCACCATCCCTCTACCTCCCTCTCCCACCATCCCTCAACCTCCCTCTCCCACCATCCCTCTACCTCCCTCTCCCACCATCCCTCTACCTCCCTCCCCCACCATCCCTCTACCTCCCTCTCCCACCATCCCTCTACCTCCCTCCCCCACCATCCCTTTACCTCCCTCTCCCACCATCCCTCTACCTCCCTCTCCCACCATCCCTTTACCTCCCTCTCCCACCATCCCTCTACCTCCCTCCCCCACCATCCCTCTACCTCCCTCTCCCACCATCCCTCAACCTCCCTCTCCCACCATCCCTCTACCTCCCTCTCCCACCATCCCTCTACCTCCCTCTCCCACCATCCCTCAACCTCCCTCTCCCACCATCCCTCTACCTCCCTCTCCCACCATCCCTCTACCTCCCTCTCCCACCATCCCTCTACCTCCCTCTCCCACCATCCCTCTACCTCCCTCTCCCACCATCCCTCTACCTCCCTCTCCCACCATCCCTCTACCTCCCTCTCCCACCTTCCCTCTACCTCCCTCTCCCACCATCCCTCTACCTCCCTTTCCCACCTTCCCTCTACCTCCCTCTCCCACCTTCCCTCTACCTCCCTCTCCCACCATCCCTCTACCTCCCTCTCCCACCTTCCCTCTACCTCCCTCTCCCACCATCCCTCTACCTCCCTTTCCAACCTTCCCTCTACATCCCTCTCCCACCATCCCTCTACCTCCCTCTCCCACCTTCCCTCTACATCCCTCTCCCACCATCCCTCTACCTCCCTCTCCCACCTTCCCTCTACCTCCCTCTCCAACCTTCCCTCAACCTCCCTCTCCCACTATCCCTCTACCTCCCTCTCCCACCATCCCTCTACCTCCCTCTCCCACCTTCCCTCTACCTCCGTCTCCCAAGTTCCCTCTACCTCCCTCTCCCACCTTCCCTCTACCTCCCTCTCTCACCATCCCTCTACCTCCCTCTCCCACCTTCCCTCTACCTCCCTCTCCCACCTTCCCTCAACCTCCATCTCCCACCATCCCTCTACCTCCCTCTCCCACCATCCCTCTACCTCACTCTTCCACCTTCCCTCTACCTCCCTCTCCCACCTTCCCTCTACCTCCCTCTCCCACCATCCCTCTACCTCCCTCTCCAACTTTCCCTCTATCTCCCTCTCCCACCATCCCTCTACCTCCCTCTCCCACCTCACCCTTCCTACCTCCCCCCTCCTTACCTCCCCCCTCCCTACCTCCCACTCGGGCCAGCACAACATGCCAGGATTATAGATAAACCCAGGATGCCAGGTTCAATTACCATGCAAATAATATATGCAGGAGGGAGTGTCTGCTGTCTTGTCTTCAGGAGGAGAGGCTTTATTATGCTGGGGCTCACCCTAGCTTCCTGGGGCTCACCCTAGCTTCCTGGGGCTCACCCTAGCTTCCTGGGGCTCACCCTAGCTTCCTGCGGCTCAACCTAGCTTCCTGGGGCTCAACCTAGCTTCCTGGGGCTCACCCTTGCTTCCTGGGGCTCACCCTGGCTTCCTGGGGCTCACCCTAGCTTCCTGGCACTCACCCTAGCTTCCTGGGGCTCACCCTAGCTTCCTGAGGCTCACCCTAGCTTCCTGGGGCTCAACCTAGCTTCCTGGGGCTCACCCTAGCTTCCTGGGGCTCACCCTAGCTTCCTGGGACTCACCCTAGCTTCCTGGGGCTCACCCTAGCTTCCTGAGGCTCACCCTAGCTTTCTGGGGCTCACCCTAGCTTCCTGGGGCTCAACCTAGCTTCCTGGGACTCATCCTAGCTTCCTGGGCTCACCCTAGCTTCCTGGGGCTCACCCTAGCTTCCTGGGGCTCACCCTAGCTTCCTGGGGCTCACCCTAGCTTCCTGGAGCTCACCCTAGCTTCCAGGGGCTCACCCTAACTTTCTGGGGCTCACTCTAGCTACCTGGGGCTCACTCTAGCTTCCTGGGGCTCACCCTAGCTTCCCTGGGCTCACCTTGGCTTCCTGGGGCTCACTCTAGCTTCCTGGGGCTCACCCTGGCTTCCTGGGGCTCACCCTAGCTTCCTGGAGCTCACCCTAGCTTCCTAGGGCTCACCCTAGCTTCCTGGGACTTACCCTAGCTTCCTGGGGCTCACCCTAGCTTCCTGGGGCTCACCCTAGCTTTCTGGGGCTCACCCTAGCTACCTGGGGCTCACTCTAGCTTCGTGGGGCTCACCCTGGCTTCCTGGGGCTTACCCTGGCTTCCTGGGGCTCACCCTAGCTTCCTGGGGCTCACCCTAGCTTCCCGGGGCTCACCCTAGCTTCCTGGGGCTCACCCTAGTTTCCTGGGGCTCAGCCTGGATTCCTGGGGCTCACTTTAGCTTCCTGGGGCTCACCCTAGCTTCCTGGGGCTCACCCTAGCTACCTAGGGCTCACTCTAGCTTCCTGGGGCTCACCCTAGCTTCCCTGGGCTCACCTTGGCTTCCTGGGGCTCTAGCTTCCTGGGGCTCACCCTGGCTTCCTGGGGCTCACCCTAGCTTCCTGGAGCTCACCCTAGCTTCCTAGGGCTCACCCTAGCTTCCTGGGACTTACCTTAGCTTCCTGGGGCTCACGCTAGCTTCCTGGGGCTAACCCTAGCTTCCTAGGGCTCACCCTAGCTTCCTGGAGCTCACCCTAGCTTCCTGGGGCACACCCTGGCTTCCTGGGGCTCACCCTAGCTTCCTAGGGCTCACCCTAGCTTCCTGGGACTTACCCTAGCTTTCTGGGGCTCACCCTAGCTACCTGGGGCTCACCCTAGCTTCCCTGGGCTCACCTTGGCTTCATGGGGCTCACTCTAGCTTCCTGGGGCTCACCCTGGCTTCCTGGGGCTCACCCTAGCTTCCTGGGGCTCACCCTAGCTTCCTAGGGCTCACCCTAGCTTCCTGGGACTCACCCTAGCTTCCTGGGGCTCACCCTAGCTTCCTGGGGCTCACCCTAGCTTCCTGGGGCTCACCCTGGCTTCCTGGGGCTCACTCTAGCTTCCTGGGGCTCACCCTGGCTTCCTGGGGCTTACCCTGGCTTCCTGGGGCTCACCCTAGCTTCCTGGGGCTCACTCTAGCTTCCCGGGGCTCACCCTAGCTTTCTGGGGCTCACCCTAGTTTCCTGGGGCTCTCCCTGGATTCCTTGGGCTCACTTTAGCTTCCTGGGGCTCACCCTAGCTTCCTGGGGCTTACCCTAGCTTCCTGGGGCTAACCCTGGCTTCCTGGGGCTCACCATAGCTTCCTGGGGCTAACCCTAGCTTCCTGGGGCTCACCCTAGCTTCCTGGGGCTCACCCTAGCTTCCTGGGGCTCACCCTAGCTTCCTGGGGCTCACTTTAGCTTCCTGGGGCTCACCCTGGCTTCCTGGGGCTCACTCTAGCTTCCTGGGGCTCACCCTGGCTTCCTGGGGCCCACCCTAGCTTTCTGGGGCTCACCCTAGCTTCCTGGGGCTCACCCTAGCTTCCTGGGGCTCACCCTAGCTTCCTGGGGCTCACCCTAGCTTCCTGGGGGTCACCATGGCTTCCTGGGGCTCACTCTAGCTTCCTGGGGCTCACCCTGGCTTCCTGAGGCTCACCCTAGCTTCCTGGGGCTCACCCTAGCTTCCTGGGGCTCACCCTGGCTTCCTGGGGCTCACCCTAGCTTCCTGGGGCTCACCTTAGCTTCCTGGGGCTCACCCTAGCTTCCTGGGACTCACCCTAGCTTCCTGGGGCTCACCCAAGCTTCCTGGGGTTCACCCTAGCTTCCTGGGGCTCACCCTAGCTCTCTGTGGCTCACCCTGGCTTCTTGAAGCTCATCCTAGCTCACCCTGACTTCCTGGGGCTTGCTCTAGCTTCCTGGGGCTCACCCTAGCTTCCTGGGGCTCACCCTAGCTTCCTGGGGCTCACCCTATCTTCCTGGGGCTCACCCTAGCTTCCTGGAGCTCACCCTAGCTTCCAGGCGCTCACCCTAACTTTCTGGGGCTCACTCTAGCTACCTGGGGCTCACTCTAGCTTCCTGGGGCTCACCCTAGCTTCCCTGGGCTCACCTTGGCTGCCTGGGGCTCACTCTAGCTTCCTGGGGCTCACCCTGGCTTCCTGGGGCTCACCCTAGCTTCCTGGAGCTCACCCTAGCTTCCTAGGGCTCACCCTAGCTTCCTGGGACTTACCCTAGCTTCCTGGGGCTCACCCTAGCTTCCTGGGGCTCACTCTAGCTTTCTGGGGTTCACCCTAGCTACCTGGGGCTCACTCTTCCTGGGGTTCACTCTAGCTTCCTGGGGTCACCCTGGCTTTCTGGGGCTTACCCTAGCTTCCTGGGGCTCACCCTATCTTCCTGGGGCTCACCCTAGCTTCCTGGGGCTCACCCTAGCTTTCTGGGGCTCACCCTAGCTTCCTGGAGCTCACCCTGACTACCTGGGGCTCACTCTAGCTTCCTGGGACTCACCCTGGCTTCCTGGGGCTCACCCTAGCTTCCTGGGGCTCACCCTAGCTTCCTGGGGCTTACCCTAGCTTCCTGGGGCTCACCCTGGCTTCCTGGGGCTCACCCTAGCTTCCTGGGGCTAACCCTAGCTTCCTGGGGATCACCCTAGCTTCCTGGGGCTCACCCTAGCTTCCTGGGGCTCACCCTAGCTTCCTGGGGCTCACTTTAGCTTCCTGGGGCTCACTCTGGCTTCCTGGGGCTCACTCTAGCTTCCTGGGGCTCACCCTGGCTTCCTGGGGCCCACCCTAGCTTTCCGGGGGCTCACCCTAGCTTCCTGGGGCTCACCCTGGCTTCCTGGGGTTCACTCTAGCTTCCTGGGGTCACCCTGGCTTTCTGGGGCTTACCCTAGCTTCCTGGGGCTCACCCTATCTTCCTGGGGCTCACCCTAGCTTCCTGGGGCTCACCCTAGCTTTCTGGGGCTCACCCTAGCTTCCTGGAGCTCACCCTGACTACCTGGGGCTCACTCTAGCTTCCTGGGGCTCACCCTGGCTTCCTGGGGCTCACCCTAGCTTCCTGGGGCTCACCCTAGCTTCCTGGGGCTTACCCTAGCTTCCTGGGGCTCACCCTGGCTTCCTGGGGCTCACCCTAGCTTCCTGGGGCTAACCCTAGCTTCCTGGGGCTCACCCTAGCTTCCTGGGGCTCACCCTAGCTTCCTGGGGCTCACCCTAGCTTCCTGGGGCTCACTTTAGCTTCCTGGGGCTCACCCTGGCTTCCTGGGGCTCACTCTAGCTTCCTGGGGCTCACCCTGGCTTCCTGGGGCCCACCCTAGCTTTCCGGGGGCTCACCCTAGCTTCCTGGGGCTCACCCTAGCTTCCTGGGGCTCACCCTAGCTTCCTGGGGCTCACCCTAGCTTCCGGGGGGTCACCATGGCTTCCTGGGGCTCACTCTAGTTTCCTGGGGCTCACCCTGGCTTCCTGAGGCTCACCCTAGCTTCATGGGGCTCACCCTAGCTTCCTGGGGCTCACCCTGGCTTCCTGGGGCTCACCCTAGCTTCCTGGGGCTCACCTTAGCTTCCTGGGGCTCACCCTAGCTTCCTGGGACTCACCCTAGCTTCCTGGGGCTCACCCTAGCTTCCTGGGGTTCACCCTAGCTTCCTGGGGCTCACCCTAGCTCTCTGTGGCTCACCCTGGCTTCTTGAAGCTCATCCTAGCTTCATGGGGCTCACCGTAGTTTCTTGAAGCTCAACCTAGCTTACTGGAGCTAACTTTAGCTTCGTGAAGCTCAACCTAGCTTCTTGGGGCTCAAACTAGCTTGTTTAGCTTCTTAAACCTGTAGCTAGCTTCTTGAGGCTTATCCTATGTTCTTGATGCTCAAGCTAGCTTCCTGAGGCTCAAGCTAGCTTCTTTGGGCTCAGTCTAGCTCCATGGGGTCTGAAACTAGCTTCCTGGGGCTCACCATGGCTTCCTGGGGCTCACCCTGGCTTCCTGGGGCTCACCCTAGCTTCCTGGGGCTCACCCTAGCTTCCTGGGGCTCACCCAAGCTTCCTGGGTCTCACCCTAGCTTCCTGGGGCTCACCCTAGCTTCCTGGGGTTCACCCTAGCTTTCTGGGGTTCACCCTAGCTTCCTGGGGCTCACCCTGGCTTCCTGGGGCTCACTCTAGCTTCCTGGGGCTCACCCTGGCTTTCTGGGGCTTACCCTAGCTTCCTGGGGCTCACCCTAGCTTCCTGGGGCTCACCCTAGCTTCCTGGGGCTCACCCTAGCTTTCTGGGGCTCACCCTAGCTTCCTGGAGCTCACCCTGACTTCCTGGGGCTCACTCTAGCTTCCTGGGGCTCACCCTGGCTTCCTGGGGCTCACCCTAGCTTCCTGGGGCTCACCCTAGCTTCCTGGGGCTCACCTGGCTTCCTGGGGCTCACCCTAGCTTCCTGGGGCTCACCCTAGCTTTCTGGGGCTCACCCTAGCTTCCTGGGACTCACCCTAGCTTCCTTGAATTCACCCTAGCTTCCTGGGGCTCTCCCTAGCTCTCTGTGGCTCACCCTGGCTTCTTGAAGCTCAACCTAGCTTACTGGAGCTAACTTTAGCTTCGTGAAGCTCAACCTAGCTTCTTGGGGCTCAAACTAGCTTGTTTAGCTTCTTAAACCTGTAGCTAGCTTCTTGAGGCTTATCCTATGTTCTTGATGCTCAAGCTAGCTTCCTGAGGCTCAAGCTAGCTTCTTTGGGCTCAGTCTAGCTCCATGGGGTCTGAAACTAGCTTCCTGGGGCTCACCCTGGCTTCCTGGGGCTCACCCTGGCTTCCTGGGGCTCACCCTAGCTTCCTGGGGCTCACCCTAGCTTCCTGGGGCTCACCCTAGCTTCCTGGGACTCACCCTAGCTTCCTGGGGCTCACCCTAGCTTCCTGGGGTTCACCCTAGCTTTCTGTGGTTCACCCTAGCTTCCTGGGGCTCACCCTGGCTTCCTGGGGCTCACTCCAGCTTCCTGGGGCTCACCCTGGCTTTCTAGGGCTTACCCTAGCTTCCTGGGGCTCACCCTATCTTCCTGGGGCTCACCCTAGCTTCCTGGGGCTCACCCTAGCTTTCTGAGGCTCACCCTAGCTTCCTGGAGCTCACCCTGACTTCCTGGGGCTCACTCTAGCTTCCTGGGGCTCACCCTGGCTTCCTGGGGCTCACCCTAGCTTCCTGGGGCTCACCCTAGCTTCCTGGGGCTCACCTGGCTTCCCGGGGCTCACCCTAGCTTCCTGGGGCTCACCCTAGCTTCCTGAGGCTCACCCTGACTTCCTGGGGCTCACTCTAGCTTCCTGGGGCTCACCTGGCTTCCTGGGACTCACCCTAGTTTCTTGGAATTCACCCTAGCTTCCTGGGGCTCTCCCTAGCTCTCTGTGGCTCACCCTGGCTTCTTGAAGCTCATCCTAGCTTCATGGAGCTAACTTTAGCTTCGTGAAGCTCAACCTTGCGTCTTGGGGCTCAAACTAGTTTGTTTAGCTTCTTGAAGCTGTAGCTAGCTTCTTGGGGCTTATCCTATCTTCTTGAAGCTCAAGCTAGGTTCCTGAGGCTCAAGCTAGCTTCTTTGGGCTCAGTCTAGCTCCCTGGGGTCTGAAACTAGCTTCCTGGGGCTCACCCTGGCTTCCTGGGGCCCACTCTAGCTTCCTGGGGCTCACTCTGGCTTCTTGGGGCTCACCCTGGCTTCCTGGGGCTCACCCTAGCTTCCTGGGGTTCCCCCTAGCTTCCTGGGGTTCACCCTATCTTCCTGGGGCTCACCCTAGCTTCCTGGAGCTCACCCTGACTTCCTGGGGCTTGCTCTAGCTTCCTGGGGCTCACCCTGGCTTCCTGGGGCTCACACTAGCTTCCTGGGGCTCACCCTTGCTTCCTGGGGCTCACCATGGCTTCCTGGGGCTCACCCTAGCTTCCTGGGGCTCACCCTAGCTTCCTGGGGCTCACCATAGCTTCCTGGGACTCACCCTAGCTTCCTGGGGCTCACCCTAGCTTCCTGGGGTTCAGCCTAGTTTCCTGGGGCTCTCCCTAGCTCTCTGTGGCTCACCCTCGCTTCTTGAAGCTCATCCTAGCTTCATGGGGCTCACCGTAGTTTCTTGAAGCTCAACCTAGCTTCCTGGAGCTAACTTTAGCTTCGTGAAGCTCAACCTAGCTTCTTGGGGCTCAAACTAGCTTGTTTAGCTTCTTGAAGCTGTAGCTAGCTTCTTGGGGCTTATCCTATCTTCTTGAAGCTCAAGCTAGCTTCCTGAGGCTCAAGCTAGCTTCTTTGGGCTCAGTCTAGCTCCCTGGGGTCTGAAACTAGCTTCCTATGGTTCAGTCTAGCTTCTTCAGGTTCAGTTAAGCTTCTTGAAGCTTAATCTGGCTTCTTGTTTACCTAAACCTGGATACAGAAGCTGCCTACCCACGGTCATGAAGCTTAGAGCCTTAAGCCAATGATTTTATAAAGCTCTATTCAAAGCTGTAAGTAAATGACTTTATAAAGCTCTGTTTAATGCTTTAAGTGAGTGAATTCATAAATTCCTGTTTGGAGCTGTAAGTCAGTTGCTTCGTGAAGCTCTTTTTGAAGCTTTCTGTCAATGTTTTCGTAAATCTCTATTTAAAGCTTCAAAACCTTTATATGAATCCGTAAGTCAATGACTTCAGAAATGTCCATTTAGAGTTACATTCAATGTCTTTATAAAGTTGTTTAAAGCTTTTAGTCAGTGACTTAATAAGACTATATTTAGAGCTTTAAGGCAATGACTTGACTTCAAAGAGCTCTTTTTAAAGCTTTAGTTTAATGACTTTTTAAACTTTTTTTTAGAGAATTAAGGTAATGACTTAAAAATGCTCTATTAAAACCTTTAAGTTAACAATCTCATAAAGCACTATTTAAAGTTTTAAGTCAATAATTTCATAAAGCTTTATTTAAAGCTTTAAGCTAATGGTTTCATAAAGCTCTGCAATGAAGCTTGCTCGGTACCCATGTCTACTCTTCGGCGCCGAAAGCAATACCGAAACACTCAAAGCTTTAGCTTTGTAATATTAGCTTTAAACTAGCACTAAACTGACTAGTATTACTTCAAATGTTTTATAGGTAACTCGCAGATTAGCGGTAACGCCGTCGTTACACAACCGGAGGACCACGGGTTCAATCACCGGAGGATTGAGACGCATGGGCAAGTCTCCTAATGCCTGTTGCCCGTGTTCACCTAGCAGTAAATAGGTACCTGAGTGTTAGCGTATTGTTGTGGAGGGTTGATAATACAGCTTAATAAAAAAAAAACAGGTTATGAAATGAATTGAGAGAGAGTTTGAGATAATCAATTCTTCAGCCTGGAGTCGATGTGGTCAGTCCATCAATTTTGATAGCATCGACTATAGTCTGAGGGTCTGATTACCTGGAGTTTACCTGGAGAGACTTCCAGGGGTCAACGCCCCCGCGGCCCGGTATGTGACCAGGCCTCCTGAAACTACTTCTGATCTTCAAACTGCATTGGACTGAGGAAACCACTGGTTGGCGAAACGTTTCCACAAGAAAAAAACTAAGCCAGCTAACTCCTGTGTCAAATATTAACGTCAGATAATATGACAACTGTCGAATATAGCTGCGTCTAGCGTCTATATTACCAATGACATGGTGACCCAACATCCAGCACATAATACAAATAAATTTATTTAAATGCAGAGTGACCAAGACAATCCTGGGAAGAAAAGACGTTGAGCAGGAGGACTGTGTAACAAGATGACGCAAATCTCTCAAGAACTTTTAAGACTCGACACTGGATATTCCGTGTAAATCAGATCATCTTTTTAATCTGTCTAATGTTTTACAAAACGTCTTATATTTATAATGTGTCTAATGTTTTACAAGATGTCTTGTGTTTATAATTTGTCTAATGTTTAACAAGACTTCTTATGTTTATAAGATTTCTAATGTTTTATAAGATGCCTTTTGTTTATAAGAAATTTCATGCTTTACAAAATATCTTATGTTTATAAGGGGTCTTATGTTTTACATGTCTTTGGCAAATGTGATATGTATGCAAGGGATTGGGTACATCTCTCTGGGGATGGAGTGGTTGCATTAGCCAATTCGATTGAGAGGGTAATTAATGACTTGCCTAGGAATTTAAACTGATAGATTATAGAGGTATGGGTGTTTGTGGGAAACAATCAGGCTGCAGTATTAGGGTTAAAAACAGCAGTTATTACCGGGATACCTCAGGGATATGTTTAAAAGACAATATTCAATATAAAGTTGCTAGTAATGGCAAATCAATTGATCAACAAACAAAGAGAGATAGTAGAGGGCAACGAGTGACTAGCTCCCTTAAGGTTTACTATACAAATAGTAGGAGTGTAAGAAATAAGATAGATGAGCTAAGATTACTTGCAAGTGTAGGTAATATAGATATTATTGGTATAACAGAGACCAGGTTCAACCTGAAAGATAGAGAAATGCCTTCTGAATGCAACATACAGGGTTATAAACTATTCCACACTGATAGGGTCAACAGGAAGGGTGGTGGAGTTGCGATGTATGTCAGAGAAAATTTAAATTGTTGTCATAGACATGATATAAGATTAGAAACATCGAACACAGAATCTGTTTGGCTGCAGTTTCTCGAGGGACGTGACAAATTAATTTTGGGTGTGATTTATAGGCCCCCAAACCTTGATAGGGAGGGCAGTAAGCTGTTATGGGACGAAATTCATAAGGCATCTAGATATGAAAATTTTGTGATAATGGGAGATTTTAACTTTAGACAAATTGATTGGAACAATATGACAGGAAATCTTGAGTCTAGTGACTTTCTTGATACGGTTCAGGATTGCTTTTTAGAACAGGTTGTGACAGAACCGACTAGAGGAAACAATCTGCTTGACTTGGTTCTTGCCAACAAAGATTCACTAATTAATAATCTTGAGGTTAATGATGAGCTTGGGGAAAGTGATCACAAATCACTTAGTTTCAATATATCATGGAATTACCCAGATAACTGCAATCAAATCTCTGTCTCAGATTTTCGCTTGGCCGACTTCATGGGACTGAAAAATTACCTGGGTGGGCTAAATTGGGATGTCCTGACTATGGGTCAGGTAGGTGATCTTGGTTGCCAACATGACGTTTTTCAGAGCATAGTTCTAGCTGCCCAGACAACCTTTGTTCCGAGTAGGGAAATTAGATCTAACAAAAATGATCCCAAATGGGTGAACAATAGATTAAAACATCTCATTGGTCAAAAGAGAGGCATATATAGGCCTATCAAAAGAGGGGATGGGCAGTTAAGAAATCAATATATTCAGTTAAAGAGAGAAATAAAGAAAGGAAAAAGAAAAGCAAAAAGGGATTATGAGGCTAAGATCGCAAGGGATTCAAAGAATAACCCAAAAGAGTTCTTTCAGGTATACAGAAGTAAGATTAGGGACAAGATTGGCCCACTTAAGAGTAACTCTGGTCAGATCACTGACAGTGATAAGGATATGTGAGAAATTCTCAATGCCTGCTTCCTCTCAGTTTTCACCCAGGAAAATACTAGCGATATTCCTGAAATAATAGATTATGTAGAACAGGATGATAATAAACTATGTACGATTGCAGTAACTAGTGACATGGTCCTCAGACAAATAGAGAAACTAAAACCTAACAGATTCTCAGACCCTGATGAGCTGTTTGCAAGGGTGTTAAAGGAATGTAAAGAGGAACTTAGCATACCTTTGGCTAATCTTTTTAACATATCACTACAAACTGACATAGTGCCTGGTAAGTGGAAAATGGCAAATGTATTACCTATTTACAAGGCAGGTGACAGGTTCTTGGCTTCGAAAATTTATGGAATCAATAATTGGCGAAGCAATTCGCAGCCATCTTGACAGGCACAGATTGATTAATGAATCTCAACACGGTTTTACAAAGGGGCGTTCCTGTCTTACGAATTTACTAACTTTTTTCACTAAGGTGTTTGAGGAGGTATATCATGGTAATGAATATGATATTGTGTATATGGACTTCAGTAAGGCTTTCGATAGAGTTCCACACCACAGGCTATTGAGGAAACTTAAGGCACACGGAATAGGAGGAAAATTTTTTTCCTGGGTAGAGGCATGGCTGACAAATAGGCAATAGAGAGTTTGCATAAATGGGGAGAAATCAGAATGGGGGCACGTCACAAGTGGTGTTCCTCAGGGGTCAGTGTTGGGCCCGTTGTTGTTCACAATTTACATAAATGACATAGATGAGGGAATAAATAGTGACATAAGCAAATTTGCTGATGACACCAAAATAGGCCTGGAGTGCTCTAGTGTCCTTATTCTAATGAGGACACTAGAGCATTCCAGGATGATCTGAATAGACTGATGCAATGGTCGGAGAAGTGGTAGATGCAGTTTAATACTGACAAATGCAAAGTTCTAAATGTTGGACAGGTAAATAACCATGCCACATATAAACTAAATAACGTAGATCTTAATACTACTGATTGCGAAAAGGATTTAGGACTTCTGGTTAGTAGTAATCTAAAACCAAGACAACAGTGCATTAGTGTTCGCAATAAAGCTAACAAAATTCTTGGCCTCATATCTATAAGTATAAATAATAGAAGTCCTAAGGTTGTTCTTCAACTCTATATATCCTTGGTTAGGCCTCATTTAGACTATGCTGCTCAGTTCTGGTCACCGTATTACAGAATGGACATAAATGCTCTGGAAAACGTACAGAGAAGGATGACAAAGATGATCCCATGTATCAGAAATCTTGTTAGGTAAGACACATATGCAACAGTTAGGTATCTTTATTTCGAAACGTTTCGCCTACACAGTAGGCTTCTTCAGTCGAGTACAGAAAAGTTGATAGAAGCAGAAGAGACTTGAAGACGATGTAATCAGTCCATCACCCTTAAAGTTTTGAGGTGGTCAGTCCCTCAGTCTGGAGAAGAGCATTGTTCTATAGTCTGAAACAATATGTTGTTTCAGACTAGGGAACAATGCTCTTCTCCAGACTGAGGGACTGACCGCATCGCTATTGGGCCGTGCGGACGTGCTGCGCAGTAGCTCCTGATTGAGTTGGCATTTGCGCAGTGTTGACGTGTACTTGGCTCTGTGAAGACCTGTTTGCGCGCTCTCTAGAATTGAAGCAAGATGCCCTCCATCGAGCAACTTTACCAACAGCTTAAGGAAGAATTGAGGTTGGCGAATTTGGAAATTAGGCGATTGACCGAGGAAAACAAGAAGATTCGTAGTCCTCCTGTTTTGAGTCCTCAGGTCAAGAAGGGAAACTGGTCAGTGGCTGGACAGCAGGGAAAGAAGTTGACGATTAAGAAGACGAATGGAAAGGTAGAAACGATGAAGAAGAAAGAGACTGCCGTGGAAACTGTTGTGGAAACATCCAATACATTCTCAGTGCTACCCGACGAATGTGAGTTGACTACTGGGAACGACACGACGAAAGACATTAAGGAAGGTAAGAATATTGTTGTTGTTGGGGATAGCCAAGTTAGGTATATGGATAGGGCGTTCTGCTTGAAGGACAGGAGTAGGAGACAGAGAGTTTGCTTTCCTGGGGCTGGGATGGAGGATATTGTTAGCCGTCTGGATGACATCATGAGAGGTAATGGGAGCAATCCTATTATCTGTCTCAGTGCTGGAGGCAACGATGTTGGCAGACGTAGGAGTGAGGACCTGATTAGCAGGTATAGGTCAGCAATAGAAATAATTAGAAGTAAGGGTGGGAACCCTCTCATATGTGGTATTTTGCCAAGGAGGGGAGTTGGAAGTGAATGGTTGTCCAGGGCAATTGGTGTCAATTGCTGGCTGGACAAATACTGTAAGGAAAATGCGGTAACATTCATTGACAACTGGGACCTCTTCTATGGCAGAAATGACATGTATCCTAGGGATGGGGTTCACTTATCTAGGTGTGGGGTGGAAGCACTGGCAACTGCAGTGGAGGGAGCAGTTAGGACTTTAAACTAGGAATAGTTAGTGGTATGGGTTTTGGCAGGAAAACAGTGAAGTCCCAGTGTAGTAATATTACGAGTTCTAGGGAAACTAGTAATAATAAGAACGAGATAGATATTGAAAAGCCAGGGACCTTGGGTGATAAGGACAGTAATAGGTTTAGTAGGAAAATAGAAATGAGCAGGAAGGGTAAAGAGAAAGGAGAGTCTTTCAATGTTTATTATGCTAATTGCCGTAGTGCTAGGAATAAGATGGACGAGTTGAGATTAGTTGCTAGTGTAGGTAACATTGATGTATTTGCCTTAACTGAGACGTGGTTTAATTCAAAAAGTCGGGACATGCCTGCGGAATGTCATATTCAGGGTTTTAAATTGTTCCAAGAAGATAGAAGTATTGGGAGGGGGGGTGGGGTGGCATTGTATGTCCGAGATCGCTTGAACTGTTGCATAAAAACGGGTATTAAGTCTGAAGTAACACATACAGAGTCTGTTTGGATAGAATTTTCAGAGGGGCATGAAAAACTGATTTTAGGAGTGATATACCGTCCCCCTAACTTAGATAGGGACCAAGGGAAACTACTATGGGAGGAAATTGTTAAGGCCACAAGGCACGATAATGTAGTAATTCTAGGAGACTTTAACTTTAGTCATGTTGATTGGAATTTCTTGACTGGGAATTTAGAATCGTACGACTTCTTAGAAGTATTTCAGGATTGTTTTTTGAAGCAGTTTGTGACAGAACCTACAAGGGGAAATAACCTGCTTGACTTAGTTATGGCAAACAATGAATCCCTTGTTAATAATTTAGAAATTTCAGAGGAACTGGGTGCTAGCGACCACAAGTCAATTACATTTAGCATTGAATGGAAGTACGATAGTAGCGATAACTCAGTAACAGTCCCAGATTTTCGCTTAGCAGATTACGATGGCCTTAGAGAACACTTATCATCTGTTGACTGGGGTAACGAAGAGAGCTATCAATATGACAGTTTTCTGAACACTATACATGCTGCTCAAAGAGCGTTTATCCCATATAAAGAAATTAGATCAAATAGAAATGACCCAAAATGGATGAATAATAGGCTCAAATATCTACTAGGGCATAAGAAAGGAATTTATAGGCGTATCAAAAGAGGTGAGGGTCATCTTATGAATCAGTATATTGACATTAAGAGGGACATTAAAAAGGGGATAAGAAAAGCTAAAAGGGACTATGAAATTAAAGTTGCTAGGGATTCTAAAACTAACCCAAAAAGTTTTTTCCAGGTCTATAGAACAAAAGTTAGAGATAAGATAGGTCCCCTTAAAAATAACTATGGGCACCTTACTGACAATGAGAATGAAATGTGCTTGATTTTAAATAATTATTTTCTCTCAGTTTTTACACAGGAAGACACTAACAATATTCCAGTAATTAATTTTTACAGTGGGCTAGAAGAAGATAAATTATGTAACATCACAGTCACTAGTGAGATGGTTGTGAGGCAGATAGACAGACTGAAGCAAAATAAGTCGCCGGGTCCTGATGAGGTTTTTTCAAGGGTTCTTAAGGAATGCAAAATGGAACTCTGTGAACCATTAACTAATATTTTTAATTTATCTCTTCAAACAGGTGTAGTGTCTGATATGTGGAAGATGGCTAATGTAACTCCTATTTTTAAAACAGGGGACAAGTCGTTACCGTCAAATTACCGCCCAATAAGCCTGACCTCAATTGTAGGCAAATTACTAGAGTCAATTATAGCTGAGATTATAAGAAGCCATCTCGATAAGCATAGCTTGATTAATGATACTCAGCATGGATTCACAAGAGGCCGGTCTTGTCTAACTAATTTATTAACTTTCTTCAGTAAAGCTTTTGAGGCTGTTGACCACAATAAAGAATTTGATATTATTTACTTAGATTTTAGTAAGGCTTTTGATAGAGTTCCGCACCATAGACTGTTAAAGAAAGTGGCAGCTCATGGCATTGGGGGAAAAGTGCTCTCGTGGATCGAGTCATGGCTCACTGACAGGAAGCAGAGAGTGTCCATAAATGGGGTTAAATCCGAGTGGGGATCTGTAACAAGTGGCGTTCCACAGGGATCAGTCTTGGGCCCGTTGTTATTTATAATATATATCAATGATCTTGATGAGGGAATTACTAGTGATATGAGCAAATTCGCCGATGACACAAAGATAGGTAGGATAATTGATTCAAACGTAGATGTTAGGGAACTTCAGGAGGATTTAAACAAACTCTATTCTTGGTCAGAAAAGTGGCAGATGCAGTTCAATGTAGATAAATGCAAGGTTCTGAAGCTTGGGAGTGCCCATAACCCTAGTACTTATAAATTAAATGATGTAGAACTTAGCCATACAGATTACGAAAAGGACTTGGGGGTTATGGTGAGCAGCAACCTTAAACCAAGACAGCAATGCCTAAGCGTACGTAATAAGGCAAATAGATTACTGGGATTTATATCAAGAAGTGTAAGCAACAGAAGTCCAGAGGTCATACTGCAGCTTTATACATCATTAGTAAGGCCTCACCTTGATTATGCAGCTCAGTTCTGGTCTCCGTATTACAAAATGGACATAAATTCGTTAGAAAACATTCAGCGTAGGATGACTAAATTAATACATAGCATCAGAAATCTTCCTTATGAAGAAAGATTGAAGACTCTTAAGTTACATTCACTTGTTAGACGAAGAATGAGAGGAGACCTGATCGAAGTGTATAAGTGGAAGATAGGTATTAATAAAGGGGATATTAATAAGGTCTTGAGGATGTCTCTCCAAGAGAGAACGCGCAGTAATGGATTTAAATTAGATAAGTTTAGATTTAGAAAGGACATCGGAAAGTATTGGTTTGGAAATAGGGTAGTTGATGAGTGGAACAGTCTACCTAGTTGGGTTATTGAGGCTGGGACTTTGGGTAGTTTCAAATCTAGGTTGGATAAGTACATGAGTGGGATGGGTTGGATTTGAGTGGGACTTTCACATCAGAGCTTATTTCTTGGGTGGCATTGAAAATTGGGTAGGGCAAATGTTTTGTTAGTGGGATGAATTGTAAAGGACCTGCCTAGTATGGGCCAACGGGCCTGCTGCAGTGTTCCTCCTTTCTTATGTTCTTATGTTCTTAAAACTTTAAGGGTGATGGACTGATTACATCGTCTTCAAGTATCTTCTGCTTCTATCAACTTTTCTGTACTCGACTGAAGAAGCCTACTGTGTAGGCGAAACGTTTCGAAATAAAGATACCTAACTGTTGCATATGTGTCTTACCTAACAACCTGTCGGTATTTTATACCATTTTAATGTTCAATCAGAAATCTTCCCTATGAGGATAGACTGAGGGCCCTGAATCTGCACTCTCTCGAAAGGCGAAGAATTAGGGGGGATATGATCGAGGTGTATAAATGGAAAACAGGAATGAATAAAGGGGATGTAAATAGTGTGCTGAAAATTTCCAACCAAGACAGGACTCGCAGTAATGGTTTCAAGTTGGAGAAATTCAGATTCAGGAAGGATATAGGAAAGCACTGGTTTGGTAATAGAGTTGTGGATGAGTGGAACAAACTCCCGTGTACAGTTATTCAGGCTAAAACGTTGTGTAGTTTTAAAAATAGGTTAGATAAATACATGAGTGGGTGTGGGTGGGTGTGAGTTGAACCTGACTAGCTTGTGCTGCTGGGTCTGGTGCCGTGCTCATTCCTTGAGTGGAGGTGACCAGACTGGGTGGGTCATTGGGCTAATCCGGGGGGAGGGATCATTGGGCTTATCCGGGGGGGGGACATGGACCTGCTCCGCTTAGGTCAGTAGGCCTGTTGCAGTGTTCCTTCTTTCTTATGTTCTTATGTTCTTATGTTTTATGTTTATACGATGTCTAATGTTTTACAAGGTGACTTGCGGTTTATATGTGTTATGTTTTATAAGATGTCTAAAGCTTCAAAAGATGTCTAACGTTTAAGAAGATGCTTAATGTTTTCCAGGTTCGCTAAAGTTACTCCTCGCTGTGCTAGTCTTCACGTACAACTGAGAACTACAAGCAACTCTAGATACTTGTAATTATGATGATAAATTAGACACATGTGCAACTCTTGGGTATCTTTATTGAGGAAACGTTTCGCCACACAGTGGCTTCATCAGTCCATACAAAGGAGAATCTTGAAGAAAAGGAGGAGAATGAGGTAATCAGTCCCTCAACCTTGAGTCGATGTGGTCAGTCCATCAATCTTGAATAGAATACGGCATACGTGCGGAGGAGCTTATAAACCGTTGGTAGGAGAGGTGCAGCAGTCATAGGCGGTGTCACATTTGTTCAATGTGGAAGTAGGTCCTGCCCAAGAATTAGGCAAGCGAAGAATTCCCAAGTATTCGCTTGCCTAATTCTTGGGCACGACCTACTTTCACATTGAACAAATGTGACATCGCCTATGACTGCTGCACCTCTCCTGCCAACGGTTTACAAGCTGCTTCTCCGCTGATATGCCGTATTCTATTCAAGATTGATGGACTGACCACATCGACTCAAGGTTGAGGGACTGATTACCTCATTCTCCTCCTGTTCTTCAGGATTCTCCTTTGTATGGACTGATGAAGCCACTGTGTGGCGAAACGTTTCCTCAATAAAGATACCCAAGAGTTGCACATGTGTCTAATTTATCAACATGTCGGTTCTCTGAACCATTCATCTACAAACTTGTAATTATAAACATTAATAAAATATTCTAGTGACGAGTGAAAGGTGATGTTTATGTACGCCAGGGACGTGGTCACATCTGAAGATTGTAGTATATCTTGTAGCAGAGAGAGAGAGAGAGAGAGAGAGAGAGAGAGAACATTCAGAGATCTTCAATCCCTTCTGATGGAAAACTGATAGGGTGATTAGCGGTATTTCTCTGGAGACTCGCTTCCTGAAGGCCACTGACGTCATCTTAAAAGAGTCCAAGATGTAATGACTTCTTGGAGAGAGAGAGAGAGAGAGAGAGAGAGAGAGAGAGAGAGAGAGAGAGAGAGAGAGAGAGAGAGAGAGAGAGAGAGAGAGAGAGAGAGAGAGAGAGAGAGAGAGAGAGAGAGAGAGAGAGAGAGAGATGTCTGCTTGCCAATATCTGTCGGCCTGTCCATCTGTCTGCTCTTATGTTAACCTCTCCATCTGTTCGCCCTTGTGTCTGTCTACCTGCTTCGATGTCTGCCCAGTTGAGTGTTTGTTAGTGTTTGTGCCTGCGTGCCTGCCTGTGCCTGCGTGCCTGCCTGTGCCTGCGTGCCTGCCTGTGCCTGCGTGCCTGCCTGTGCCTGCGTGCCTGCCTGTGCCTGCGTGCCTGCCTGTGCCTGCGTGCCTGCCTGTGCATGGCTCACTGCCTTCGGTCAACATATCTCCCTCTATTCAAGAAGAGCATACCTTCATACCATTACTTTTGATATACCTTTAATGAAAAACTCTCGGAATTCATCAAAGGTATATCAGAGGTAAATGTATAAAGACATGCTCTTCTTGAAGAGAGGGAGAAATGCTGATCGAAGGCAGTGAGCCATGCACAGGCAGGCACGCAGGCACAGGCAGGCACGCAGGCACAGGCAGGCACGCAGGCACAAACACTAACAAACACCCAAGTGAGTTAGAAATGCAGACAGCGAAGCAGGTAGATAGACACAAGGACGAACAGATGGACAGGTTAACATAAGGACAGGCGGATGGATAGGTCGACGGATAGATAAACAAGCAGATAGATGGTCACTCAAAGAGTCCGGGAGCTGAAGCACAGGTATGTAGAGACACATGCAGAGGCCAGCAGACGGGCAGACACATGGACAGATTTAAAAAGTGGTAGATGGCTGTAACGGGGATAGGTAGATTTTGCCAGCAGGTCTGGGACCGTTCATTATATCAGCATAATTGCTATGCTGTATATGTTTATTGTAGGGTTTTGGGTACATTCGAGCAGTAGGTGGAGGGATACCACATCTGCTCATGGTCTGCGATTTGTTTGGTAATCTGCTTTGCAACCTACCCGGAGTATCTGCTTACGGCTGCATGACTACCGAGATTACCAGGGGCACACTAAAGGTGGGTTTGAATTCAACAATGGGGGTCAGCGACTTGACCCTACCATTCCCAAGCTGTGAAAATGGTTAAAGGCTATGGTAAGTGATTAATACAAAATGAACGGACTGGTAGACGTTACAGAAATGGATATCAGACAATGATTTTATACAGTGCATAGAATATCTAACTGCAACAGAAACGTCTTTCTGCAAATGGCCTGTGAAATCAAGAGAAGGCATAATCTGTTTCAAGTAGTAACTCTCCAATAAGGTACCTTCTGTGGAGGAATCACTACATGAACCAGCAGTTATAATATCAGTTGCTTGATCGTCCTCTGACACCTAAGGCAAATGTGAGAGGTTATGGATGTTTGTTTCCAGATTGGAAATATAGTATCACCAGTGCCTGACCACATGGTGACGTTACTAATCTGATCAGATCTTCTTAGATGCAGCATAACAAATCTCGGATTCAAGCTGCCCAGAATGGAACGATTAAGTCGCCAAATCGGGCATGCCACTGAAATGGGTCAATCACAATATGCAAGTCGCGTATCAATCGTACAAGATCACCAGGGAACTTACTATGATTTACAACTAGGAAAGATGCTGTGAACTCTCTACCTCGGATGGGGGAGGTGAGAGAAACATGGTCTCGGACAAGCATATTAGAACCAGCCATACAAGTAGGTTCTACAAGGAGGACATGAATTTGATTATCCTTGAAAAAGCTAGAGCGAACAATGTTCACTTGCACACCGGAATCCATGAACACATGGACGGGGCGTGATGAGCATGGTGGCTTCGACAAGAGGTCTTATGGTTACAATGGAATGGACGTGCAGACAAGAAGGTAAAAATTTGTTTAACTTTATCTCCATAAATAGTCTTTGTCAACGACTTGAGACGCAACTTTGTCACCAAGAGCATCAAAAGAATTCAGTAAGGGGATGGAGAACTGGGTGTCAGAGCGCAGTGCTTGAGGAAGGTTCTGGTTTTCTAAGAACCTCACCCTCTTCCGAGACCTATTCTGTGACAATGAACGTGGCGGCTACAAGAGAACTCACGAAACATGCTCGTAATACGAGCACAGCATTGTGAGGTATGATGACCATACATGTTATGGAACGTACAGTAAGATTTATTACCTCGAGGATCGTCTTGGGTACGGCATTGTAGCACGTTCATGATTACATCCAAATAACATAAGAATGGATAAAGAATGTGAAAATAAAAAAAAAAACTAGGTAAGTACGTAAACAGAGAAAACAAATGGACATTAAACTAACTCTGCTTATACAAAACGATATGGCATAAGTAATAAGAGGAGAGAAGTTAACT